>NC_058132.1:491802183-491855605 GCF_016433145.1 Gracilinanus agilis
CAGGCACCTGTTTATGGGAATCTGATCTGTGTATGGGAATCTGAGTTAGAGATTTAAAATATTTACTATTAACTCACTATATGCTGGTTTGTTGTGAAGTGGCTTCTAGGGGAAGTTTCTATATTATAACATATAGATGTGGGGTTTATTTAGGCATTTGTGGGAGGTCTATGGTGGCCTTGTTATGAGCCTGTATTGTTTTCCTGTGTTGCCCTGGGGCTGAGTAAGGATATTGACTATAATAATTTCAGTAAAAAAGGAACGTTAGTGAGAAAAGAGTCACATAAGGGAAACTGAGTGAAAAATCCATCCTTTTGACACCTGCTGTGCTGGGGTCATAACTGCTGACGCGCTGTGCAAAATGTCACAGGCTTTGATGGCTTCCCACATTTCCCCATTTAAAAAAAAATTTGAAGTGACTTCAATTCAATCTGGACTTGATGTATATTAGAGTTTAGGGATCTGAAAATGTCTGGGAAACAGAGAAGAACAATGAGAAATAAGGCAGGGGCAAATCCACAGACACTAAAGGTATGTAGCAAATCATTATTGGAAAAGAAGGATGAGACAGTATTATAAAAGGAAGATGCTACAGAGGAGGCTGAATAGAGTGAGAAACTTTTCCTAACCAAATCTGCAATAAGTATTGGGTGTAAGGTGTCTGTGCTAAGTGTGGATCTATTATGCTATGTTATCTTCTAGTGGAATGAGTATGGGGTTAGGTAGCTAATGGCAGGGGGAAAATACTTTGAAAATTTTCATTTGTTACAGAAATAGTTATACCTAATATCAGAATACAAGGGTGTACATCATTATAAGTTACATTTTTCTAAGTAGTCAAATTATAACAATAATAATAATTGGATTGGGGTTAATAGTTAAGATTGTTCAGTCTTAAGGGGGCTTGCCATCTTCAGGGATTGTTCTGCCTGTGAGTGGTTCCTCTGACTCATCTTCAAATCATGGGCTTCCGTGGCTGGACTCTTTGATGTTGTCATCTGGGTTGTTTCATGAGTCCAGCTGTTCCTGAGAAGTTCTCTGCTGTAGGTGTTCATTTCCTTTGTAAATAAAAGCAAAACCTCGACCCCCATATTATAATTCTGGGGTTTCAATTTATTATGTCACTTTGCTTTGATTATAACAATTTGCTTTAAGAGGAAAAATCAGAGAAAGAATTAAACAGTGTTTGACTTCAGGTAAGAGTCAGGGTTATTAATCAGTCATGTCTTTCTTTTGAATGGTGGATACAGTTCAATGAGTTTTCAGACAACTATACCTGAATTCAAAACTCAAAATTAATATTAGTTGCAATTCCGATGGCTTTTTACTTTAAACAATGATTTTCACTACTTGTATCTGAGAAGTTTCTAAGATTTACATATACAGTGAAAAGTTTTGATTTTGCAAGACATGAATACCAATTTGTTTTGTTTTGTTTTTTTCAGGTTGTCCTTAGTTTCAATACTTACTAACAATGTTTAAACTATCTGGAAATTCTTTCCAATTATACAGAAAAGGGTTAACAACTTTGCTGGGAGTTAAGTTTCCATTAATGTTATCTTGATTGATGATTGCTGAGGCAGGCGCTGGTCAGTAACGTTAGCCAATTGCCATAGCTAACTTTAAACTTTTAGTTCACAATACAAATCATATATCATTGCAACTAAACATGATCAATTTCTAACAAATAGCTTTTACACATAGTTTGCATTTAAACACACATTTTCTGTTTTTTATAAAGTAAGGTATATGTTTTAGTAACATTCAATATATAACAATTTTGTCAAAAATTCAATATGTATAACTGTTTAGGTTGCAGTATTATTTTCCATACCATATCAAAATTCAACGAGGCTGTTAATGAACACCTTAGGGTTTAATTTTACTGTAAGGAAGGGGTTAACAAATTTATAGAAAGTTTTAAGTTATTAGAATTAAGGAAAAGTCTTTTCTTACTAGCAACCTTGTTTTTCTGATCCTCTTTTGCTATTTAGATTATTGTACTTATAAACTTTGCATGTTTTGACCTTGATATTAAATTACTCTCTATGGATGTTGATTTAAAACTTCAGAACTTTCAAATGGATACCTCAAAATATTCTTACATTGCAATAAATAGTCTTATTCCAAATCCTATATAATTCCTGGGATCATTAAATTTTTTCTAGTCAAATGTATACATAATTACTCATTAACAAGTTGTGTTTTAATGCATGTTAATTTTCAATGGCATTTCCCAATAATAATTTAATGATATTTGAACTTCTTTTTTCCTTACTAGCTTTAATTTTTACATTTTGATCTCAATTCCAATCTACTCAATTAACCTTTAAGGGATAGTCAGACAATCAACACAGCAGACATTATTTGACTAATATCTAGTATCTTAAGGCTTAGTTTTACATTGCCCCAATAGATATTATTTGATTTTTGTAATATTTTTTGGAATAAAGATAACCACTTAAAATGAACCATTTGTATAGAATGTATCACCATGTTTTAACTTTGAAATTTAATAAAATGTTAATTTTGGAAGTTCTTGAAAATTTAGAAAGCTTTAAGAAATTTCTAAACAATATTTTCTTTGTATTAACTCTCTTTTTTTCTATATTTCTTTTTTATTTTCTAAGTAGACCTAAACTGTTTAGCCCAACTATTAAATTTAAACAAAATCTTTTGGTGTTTTACATATTTAACTATTTATTAGTAGTATCTGTGGTTTCCCTTTTTTATTTGAAATTTACTCTCCAATTTTTGAACAATATTATAGATGTTATAGAGTTGATATTAGCTTCTTGTTCATTTTTTCACTTTACACAGAGCAGTTACGCTTCATTGGTCACTGTTTCTTCCCTGTCTGTTACACAGGAGCTATTCTCATACATTGTTCTTACATGTTTTTAAAATAATTCTTGTATCCTAATTAAGTACAATGCTATCCAAATTTCTATATTCATAATATACCAAATTCTTAATGCACATATCATTTTGAATTAACAATATTTGAAACTCTAATGTTAATTATATTTTTACCTATTGTTTAATATAATAGTACATGTTTTAGAGTAACAATTTTACATGCTCATGTGTTTACCCAAAATTTTTGATCATATAAAATCTTCTTTATATTATGCCACATCTTTTATTAAGTTGACATTAAATTCTTATATGCTTTATACTTATATTTTGCAATCCTGAAATTCAGTTTGGTAGGCATTTTTGGCAAGTCTGATCATTCAAATCTGTATTTCACACACTGCAAGTCCTAATAGATAGCTTTTCAATATAAGTTTTGTGCATTCTTAAATTTAACTGAAATTCCATTTTTTAACTGGTAGTCAATGAATTTACACTATACCATCAGTACCTATTCAGTTCCTTAGCAAATATGTATTCTAGTGAGTAGAGGAAAAGGGCCATGTTTTTTGGGAAAGGTGGACAATGTTTTTTGGCTTCTCAAAACTACTTCCTGCTGAACTGGGGCAGTGTGGATGATTCACTCACTCTCAGCATATGATTTTCTCATGGATCAGTCTCTGTCTAAAGGGGACTAATTTTGAAATGTAAGCCAATTGTATTGTTTTAATAAGCTTTAAGTTAAATTTTCACTAGCATCAGTGTGATTAATGTTTGGTTGAACTCACGGTTGTTTAAGGAAGCTTTTGCACTCTTGGTTAAACACGAGATTGATGGTTCTTGGCTAGCTAGGAAAGATAAGCTGCACTTCTGTACTTCTGGACACAACTCAGAATCATTGCTTTCTGTCTGAATAAGTTTTTTCTTAGATTGCATTTTAGAATCCTTTGTAATTTTCATTAGATATATAACTCAGTATTTAACCTGTTGATAGAATTTGGTGATGGGATCAAATCTGTCCCTTTTTCTGTCTTTTTGATTTCTACATTCCCTTTCTCATAGCCAGTGAGAAATGGAAGGAGAACTGTTAGATTTTAGGCTAATGGTATAGACACACCCTTCCAGACTTTGGAGAGGGGACTCAAGTACTTTAACATAGGTTTTTCCACTCCCTTCCCTTCCTCACCCAGTTGTTAATATAAACTTTGAAATATCTACCATACTCTCCTTGTTAAATTCCTTTCCAGAATCTGGTGATTGGCACCTCACTAACAGTAAGGACCCACTGTGATTACTCAGTTAGTTTCCCTGGTGTTACTCCATTTACCAGCATTTATCCCCATCTTAACCAAACCCCAGGTTTATTTATTACCTCCCTCAGTTTATTTAGATTTTCAGTTGGCAACCCAGATGGTTATATAAAGATTTGGGCTAAGGAGAACAGCTTAGAGGGAGAGTTGGTCTGTGTTTTTATTATGACAGTTTACCAAACAAGATGAAAGTTCTATCTGTAACTCAAGAGCTGGCAGAAGTCCATCCTTGCAGAGGGACAAGCTGGGAACTGTCCAGGTGCTGAACCAAGGAATTTAACCTGTAAGTTTTAAAATTAATATTCAATGCCTCCAAAGTATGATATTTATATGGATTTATTAAAACGCAGGGAAAGAGTCTCAACTCACCCTTCACCACAAATTGGGGTTCTGTCTGCCATCTGACCCTGTAGCCCCAGGGTGGCTGGACTGGGTTTCTCCTCATCTCCAGGATCATTCAGGCTCATTTAAGACAGATGTGCTCTTCCACAGCATTAACTGGGAGGTTAGGGTGAGGGGAGTCATGAAGAGCTCACCACCAAATTGATTTGAACAATAAAATGCCCAGATGATGGAAGCAGGAACAGGAGACAGAGGATGAAACTGTCAACTGGGTTTTTGGGAACTCCAACTTTGCCTGTCCCTTGGGAAAATACCTTACGGGGAGTGCCAGACTGACCCTGTTTCAGACTGAACAATAGACCTTATAGTACTTCCAGATTCCAGTTTAGGTGGGACTAGTAGATAATCAACCCACACCTGGGCAGGGACCACACTTTTAGTATCCATTGTAAGTAGCCCCTTCCCTTACACCCTAGCCTCCAGCTATGATTCCTTTCCCAAGCTTGATTGTATCCTGTCAGTGTAGTTCGGACACTCCCATTTCCTTGTAGCTATGGTAATGTCAATCATCTTTCCCTGCCCCTGGATTCCCCAAATGGTATATAGGTCCCCCAAATTATTTTGTTCCTTGGAGTTATCAATCTAGCGTGGTTGGCTCTCCAAGGGGTCAGTGACCAGAGCAACCAGAGTCTTGGGACTCTGCGTGGGTCGGTAGTGCACAGTTCTGTGTGGAGGCCTTGAGGAAAGCACTGAACCCCTTTCCTTAATTAAAGTGTGGTTTCTCTGATTATTTAAGAGTTCTGTGTTTGTTCCAAGTTAACACACCAAAACAAAGAAAGCCCTCTGTCCTTTCTGAGTCAGTTTTTTAATTAGCATTTCTTAAGCTCCCACTCCACAGAAAGCTGGCGGGGTTCTGGAGGTGACTAGAGGAATGGGGTGGGTTATCCTTGGGGGCATTAGGGGCTGGCAGGGCAGAGTGGAGCTCTTGGGACTAGGAGAGACCCTCCCAAGCAAGAGTTCTTTGACCTGAAATTGCTTTGCTTTCTTCACTGCATGGGTGTAACTGAGCTCACTCTCTCTGGCTTCACTTGGAGCTAAGATCTCTCACTATCTTCTGGATATATGCTGCAGGAGCAGGTCACAGGTAGGTCTGATCAAAGCCCCAAACCCCATCCCATCTTCTCCTCCTGACCTGCTGGCTACCCTTACCATTGGATCTCAATCTCGTCCTCCTCAGCTAACCTCCAGATCCCCCTGGACCACATTACCTTCTCAGACTTCAATAAACTCCCTACCTTGAGCTCGTTTCCACACTCCCAATCACTTCCCTGATGTCTGGGGTACGAATTTCCAGATTTACCACTGGGTTGCATTTCCCCAAGCTCAAGACTTTGCCCATAGGGACCCAGGAGTCCCACTTGCAACCTTCCCTTCAGGACCCAGGTGTTCTATCTCTGGGGCTCCCAGCTCCTGGTTAGAGATTCCATTGTCCTACCATCAGACCCAGCCCCCCAAGCATCCATGAATTCTGTCTTCCTATTGCAAAGACATGATCTTGAATACAAGAACTCAAGTTCTTTCCAATCCCTCCCCCCAGCTTACCTGCCTCCTCAGCCCCAGTTCTTGAGCTACTTCTGTTATGTAGAGATGGCAGCATGGAATCCCTGAAAAATACAGGGTCAGCCTCACCCAGAATTCCAGGGGACCCCCCCCCCCCCGGAGATCTTTAGGTGAGGGGACAGTTGAAAAGGGTTAAGGCAGTTGCTTTTGGGGGGTTGAGGTGAGCAGAAGAGACTGCTTAGTGCTCCTGACTTGGGGGGTTCACCTGAGTGGCCATTGTGGCAAAGCCATTGTGGTTTTTACTTAGGAGTTATCCTGTTTATTAGGATTAATCCTTATCAATATCAATATAACAATTATTTAGTGGTTTAATGATTAGAAATATTAACTATTAGCAAGAGAGCCAATTTAGTCAAGGGCAGCTTCAACCTAACAGATCAGGGTCACCTTTTCCTTATTTAAACCCTATTACCCCCTCTAGCTTTTCCCTTCCTTCTTAATATAAGCTTTACCTTCAATATCTGTGCCTGGGAATTATTTGGGGATACTCACTGCTCAAGTCTGGTCATCTAACTTAAATCCTGTCAGCTGTCTGTTTAAGAAGATCATATCCATCTCTGCTCACAACATTTAGATAACAAGCTTCTACTTATTCCTCTATCAGACCTGTGAGGAATATAAGTTAAAGAAAAGGGGAACACCATTAGAGATTAGCCATAGCAGAAACTTACTTGAAGAACCTTCAGTTTGTCTCCATTTTTCCAACTGAAACCTCAGCTGCTTGGGGGGAGGGGTTTGAGTCTTACCCCCTCCCTTCTCACTGAAGCCTGTCAATCTATGTCTGTGTCTTGGAGGTTACTGGCCCTGGCATAATTATCTGCTTCCCCAAAATATCTGTTTTCTATCAACATAACACTTCTCAGTCAGATCCAAGATACTGGCCTCCCTGTATCCAATTTCCCTTTAGAGGTCCCAAGTCTAAATTCTACCAGAGTTTCAGGAATCCTCCTCACCTCCTAGTCAGATTTGAGGCTAGGGTGGATGGGAGTGGCCTAGATACAATAGAAACTTGCTTAAGATTTCTATGTCTTCATTGAATTCACTCCTGGGAAAGAAGACAAATCCAGTTCATAGTTAATTCAACTTTAGACTTTAGAAATTACTGGGATAGTTGGCATTTGATCTTTGGTTCGTCAGACTTGATTGTCCTCTTCCAGATTTCCAGTTTTTTGGAACTAGATGAGACCAATTCATTTGAATGCTTCATTTTACCTCTCCAGAGAGTCAGTACAAATAACTAGTATCTATACCCAGACAACCTCACATCAGTTAAAGAAGAGTTACCAAAACAACTGAATAAGAAAAAATGTATGAATTGTGGAGGAAGGTTCAAGTACCCTCTGATTCTGGAGCCATTGAGGCTGCTCTGACTGATCTCATCCTATCTGGAATCCTAAGCCCCTTCTACCTCTTGGGCATCTAGGAGGATGGGAGAAAGAAGGGGCATAGAAGATGAGTAAGAGAAGGAAGGAGTTAGTCTTTCCCTTAAGATCACCTTTATTTCCCAAACTGGCCCTAACTCTTGCTGCCTCCATCACTTTGCTGGTTACAGTTTATCCCCTTCTGGGCACATGCCTGTCTAATTCCTGTGGTACTTCACCCTGTGTAAATCCCTATTTACTCCTACCTGGGTAGCAAAGGAAAAACATCAGCCTTTGGGTTCCTTCCCCCAACTCAGTCTACAGAGGACCAAGACATGGCCCAAGGAGGTATTTGGACTAATCCAGATTCCATACTTGGAGAAAGATTAGGACAGCTTTCTTATTAGGTTCAACAAATAACAACTCACCCAGAGAGTGAGCCCAATGGCAGTGCTTGAGATGGGCTTTTATACACTGGGGGAAAGAAGGGAGAGATTACTTGGGTGACTTTAGGCTATCTCATGGTTATGAAAAAGGCAGAGATGTCAGATCTCTGGGTAAGGAAAGAATTTAAGACCAAGGAAGAGGTAGAGAACATTACAAAATGTAAAATGAATAATTTTGATTAGATTAAATTAAAATTTTGTACAAACAAAACCAATGCAACCAAAATTAAAATGGAAGCAACAAACTAGGGGAAAGACTTTATAACAAAAACTCTGACAAAGGTATAATTTCTCAAATATATAGAACTAAGTCAAATGTACAAGAAATCAAGCCATTCCCCAATTGACAAATGATTAAGGGATATGATTAGGCAGTTTTCAGTTGAAGAAATCAAAGGTATCAATCATCACCTGAAAGGGGCAGCTGGGTGGCTCAGAAGATTGAGAGCAAATGCCTAGAGACAGGAGGTCCTAAATTCAAATCTCGCCTCAGACACTTCCTAGCTGTGTGACCATGGTCAAGTCCCTTAACCCCCATTCTCTAATTCTTACTGCTCTTCTGCTTTAGAAACAATGCACAGTATTGATTCTAATATGGAAGATAAGGGTTTAAAAAATAATAATCACACGAAAAACGGTTCTAAATCTTTCCTAATTAGAAAAATGCAAATCAAAACAATGCTGAGATGCCACTTCACACCTAGAAGATTGGCCAATATTATAGTGAAGGAAAATAATGCATGTTAGAGGTGTAAGAGGGAAAAGGGGGGCTGGGGGTTCAATATATTAAAAGATGGTCACCAGAGGATTGAACTATTATCAATCTTCAATTAAGAATAATCTCAAGCAAAGGGGGCACAGAGGTTATTTAAACAAGGCCTCTAGCCATGAGGCCTCCTCAAAGATGAGAGGCCTCTTTAGGGCTAGGGCCTCCAGAAACACCAAGGGAAAAGGAAAGGGAGTCAGCCTAACTTACCCATTTGACAATTCAAAGGGAAGCGGTCTGAGGTCTCAACCCGAGCTCCTCCAACACTAAGTTCTAAAGGCCAAATCCCCCTCACAGGAAGTTACCCTCATATTTAAAAGAGAGTTCTTTTTGTCACTTCCTGCATCCACCTCCAGTACTATGTGCAAAGATGGCAGCCTCAACCTTGTTTTGGAATGCTCAGGGGGCAGGAACTTGTTTTTTGATTTGTCACTTAGTAGCACATGTGGGTCATAGACCTCCCAACCCCGACTTAAGTCTAAGTTGGGTGGAGTGACATTATTCCTGGTGGCTAAAGTCTAAGGAATGAATAAGGGTGAGCTAATTCCATTTACACATGGAGAAGTTGTGAATGGATCAAACCAATCTGTAAGGCAATTTGGAAATATGCCCAAAGGGCTTTAGAAGAATGATCCAGCAATACCACTACGAGGTTTATACCCTGTGAAGATAGAATTTACTCTCCCCTTGCCAATTTTTAGCTAAACAAATCAAGAACTCAAAGCATCTCTACTTAACACTAAGTAAGAAAATTCAGAGTCACTTACTAGAGTAAGCTCATACCTCCTAAGGCTACTGCCACCCCCCTTGGGCAGTGCTAGGCAAGTTAAAAGACTACGATTGGTTCCTGGAAAGTGGGGCAGGGACAGGAAGTGACCTGGAAAAAGGACTATAAAAAGTCCTGAACTTCCTGTCCAAGGGTCTTCTCCTTTGGACTTCATCTTTGGAGACTCTTTGTCAGTGACCTGGACTGAAGGAGGAGACTCTTTCCCTGGATCCTGTGTTGGCTAGCTGGATCAGTAGCTGGCTTTCCCTTCCTGGAGGAGGTTGTGTTGGTGGAACCCTTGCTGAAGACACCACCGAGACTCCTGGCTTAAGAGAATACCATGACTCCACATGGAGATCAGGACTTGAGAGCCCTTGTTGGGGGGTGTTATGATGGTGGTAATGGGTCACTAATGGGCCTTGAGCTGGTAACTAGTCTAACAGGAGGTTGAGTTGGATGTTATGAAGGAAGGGCACACACAGCTGGGAATGAACTTGGTTCAGGTTTCAAATCCAAACCCTGATAGCTAAGTGCCCAGTGAACCTTCACTGCTAACTGTTAGGCTCCTTTAAGATGACAGGCAGCCAGCCCCTCCCTGCTGAGGTAACTGCCTCTTATTGGATGATGGCAGACTGACAGGAAGTAGGTGCTTGAACTGCCTGTCCCAGAAATAAAGGTTTGGTTGAACCTCTGTTACGATTAAAAATGATAAAGACTGATATAATAATATAAATTAGTAGTTTAATTAAAGCCATGGCCATGCTGGTAAAATCATTAGACCATGCGCCAGTAAGAATTCAAAACTCCTGCCTCAGGCATTTTACCTTTCGTATAGAGCGCCTCCCGGTAGCTAAAGAGGGCTTACTTTCGGATTTCCTCTCATTTAAACTGTTCTCTGCGTGGTGATGCAGGTGTCCCCACGCCCAAAGAACCAGAACCGGAAACCTGTTGGACCACGGGAAATGTAGTTTGATAGTTCCCACGTGTCCATAGAAAATATATATACTTTTAGATGGCATCTCCCAAATTCCAATTTTACACCTCAAACTGCTCAGAATTCTCTCTTCTTCCCTATTCTTCTTAGCCTTGGTGGTAAAGAAATAACCACAAGATCTTCAGGTTAAGGCTAAGGGATTTATTGAAACTGGGGAAGGAATAGGCAAGGTAAGAGGGCTTGGTGTTACTAAGCTGTTGCTGTGGTCATGCTGGGTGATGCTGCCAAAGGACCTAAGCAGGCCTTGGCAGGCTGAGGGCTGGCTGCCCTTGGTCAGGGCTAAGTTGTCTCTGGTCAAGAGGTTGATCAGATCTTCTGGCTAATTTAGTTGATAATTAAAATAGTTACTGTTGATTTGCTCTTAAAGAAGGTCCTAATATCTAGGCTATTCTAATTTCCTACCCATGATTCTCCTCCCTTCACCTTCCTTCAACCCAGTGCCCCAGGGGAAGGGGTAGATGAGTGGACATGGTGAAGTCAGGGGAAAACAGAACCCAGGCTTAGGTTTGAAGGGGCTTTTATAGTCTCAGTTTAACTGCCAGTTGGCACCAGCCCCATGGTGCATGCCATCCTCAAGATTCCATCCAGGGTAACTGACAGCTTAGCCTAAACTAATATTGCAATGCAAAAACCCTGCATTACAGTGGTGAGCTGGACAGAAATTATAGGGTATCTAGCTGGGCAATACTTTCTATTTTCTTCCTACATTTCTCTCTTTTACCATATCTCTATTAAACTAAATTGTTAAGAGTAGCTAACAGGCTCAGGACTTAAGAGTTAATTTTTTTTAATTGGCAACAGCAATATTCAGAACTTTCATATTAGCATAAAACTTAACTTTAAATTTCTTACAACCCCCAAGATATTTTGAAAAATATTTATACAAAAATTTATAGCTGAACTCTTTGTGGTGGCAAAAAATTGGAAAATGGGGGTGTATCCCTCGATTGTGGAATGGCTGAACAAATTGTGATACATGATGTTGATGGAATACTATTGTGCTGTAAGAAATAATGAACTGCTTCATTTCTATATGAACTGGAAAGACCTCCATGAACTGATGCAGAGTGAAATGAGCAGAATCAGGAGAATATTGTACACAGAAACTGAAAAATTGTAGAATGATCAAATATAATAGATTTTGCTACTAAGAGCAATATAATGACACAGGATAATCTTGAGGGACTTAGAAAGAATGCTATCCACATATAAAGAACTGCGGGAATAGTAATGCAGAAGAAAATCATGATTTATCACTTATTTATATGGGTATAGAATTTGGAGTTTTGGTTTCTAAAGATTACTGTATTACAAAATGAAAAATATAGAAATAGGATTTGAGTATTAATAAACGTATGACCCAGTGGAATTGCTTGTCACCTTTGGGAGGGAGGAGGGAGAGAACATTAATCATGTAACCATGGAAAAGCAAATAAATAAATTTTTTAAAACAAAGGCAGAGAATTAAAATATTTCAAGGTTAATTGTGATATCTATTACTAAGAGCTTTGGCCATAGAAGTGAGGAGGGAGACAGGACCCTGAGGGAGATGAGGACACAAAAAAAGATAGTAACTTTACAAAATGGAGTTACTTTGGCTACTTTACTACCTCTACAGTGATCCTGGAGTCAGAGAGAATGGCCTTTGAGAGAGACAGATGTACAGCCCAGGTGAGAGTATTTCATCCAGATTTGACCAACATCAGCCAATGAGGGAATTTCACTCATTATAAAGGAGTTATTATGATGATGGCAATACCTTCCTTAGAGATTATTTCTTACATAAAATAGACTTGAAACAGGTTGCAGTAGGAAGAAGACTTTCTTGCTCTCCTATATTTTCAAATGATTTCATTGGCATTTTGGTATCTCAGACAATATTGCTTCCCCTAGAATTATTGACCTGCCATGTTTGATTTCTACTTCATTATAATTACTGAAAAGAACAAACATTTCACTCAGTCTTTATTGCTAGGGATCATGTCTTTACTCTCTTTCAGATTACCTATCAAAACACATAGAGAGAAATAGAAAAAAAATCTCCCTTTTTCTTTCTTTTGGATAAGCTCTTCAATATAGCAACTGTAGGTCCAGGAAAACCTATTCACAATTGTCTAGACAGGGCTGAAGCATAATCCTAAAGGCTTCCCTAAGTCTGTGTTTTCATCAGAGAAGAAATGGTGTTACTCATTTCCTTCTGCCTCCAGTCACACAAGTCTTCCCAAGTCTCTCGGGCTCCTTCCTCATTAACATTTCTTTGGTCTGCTCAATGAGTATGTAGAAAAGTCCTCCTCTTTGCCTGGCACTATTCTAAGAAAAGACAGATAAAACATGGCATGGCCTCCAGGTCCCTTCTCAGTTTGATGGAGGAGGTAGACCTGCAGCTGTGTGTGTGCAAACAGGCTCTATGAAAGGTTTATGGGAGGTATTGTGAGAGTTGAGGTGGTTTGAGTATGAGTAAAAAATGCATGGAGCAGGACTAGACAGAGACTGAGTTGGTGTTGAGAGATAAATCTCTCTTCTTATTCTGGGGATTTCTCAAAGGTTTTTATATAAGCCTTGAGATCCCCCAGACTCTCCTCCAGCTTCTTTTCAAGGTCACTCAAGTTATTTTCTAGTTTTTCTTCAAGGTGAGCTTTTAGTTCAGCAAAACAATGATTGTTTCTTCCTGAGGATGACTAGGCAAAATACCAAGCCTCCTATCACTATAAGCACGGCTACAAATAGTGCTATATAAAGCCACTGTGAAATATTCTGTTGGATAACCAGCCATTTTGATAGACAAGAAACAGCATCCCAATTTGAACTAGACTACTCAAAATCATATTTAATCTGTTAATTGTGTTTGCAGTTTCTACTTTCTGTCAGTAGATGGCACTTTTTAAAATAAAGGATCAACAGCTGTTAACAGGATTAACTGCTAGGAACTTGATTTAGGGGTACTTTCAGTAAAAAGTAAGGAAAATAATCAGAAGATTAAAAGAATTAGTCAAATTAGCTGGCTCTCCAATTAAATGTAAGAGTTAAATTAGGAATTTGACAAAAGAAGAGAGCAGCTTTTAACAATGAACAATTTGGTTTTATTAAAATAGAGATAGCTGAATTATTTTTGGCTTCTGTCTCTAGGCTCCATGTTTGGTTTTCAAAGGTTAGGTAAAGGGAGGGGAAGGAATAAGTGAGCTGGGAGGGAGAGGTGGGCAGGGAGGGGCAGAGGGATGAGAGGTAGGGGCAGGAGGGGCAGTGGGGAGAGGCTGGGGCAGAGGAGGAAGGATGAGAGGTAGGGGGAGGGGGAGGGATGGGTGGATTTGGGTAGTGGGCAGGGGAAAGCTGAGCAAGGTAAGAGAGAAGGTGGTTATGGCAAGAGCAAGAAGGCTGGGTAGGATTACATAGTGAGAGAGTGTGGGGAGATGGGTTAGGAGTAGGTGGGGGATGGGTTGAGTAGGGGAAGGGATAGGTTGAGTATGAGCAGAATTGGGAAGGGCAGGATTGGGCAGAGACTGAGTTGACTCTCATGATGAGGGAGTGTGGAGACATAAATCTCTCTTCTTCCTCTGGGGGTTTCTCAAGGTTTTCTCAGTGCTTTTATGTATAAGCCTTGAGTTCCCCCAAACTCTCCTCCAGCTTCTTCTCAAGGTCAGTTGATTTATTTTCTAATTTTTCAAAGTGAGTTTTTAGTTCAGCTTTGAGGTCAAATAAACTATCCATGTTTCTTCCTGAGGAGGAAAAGATAACATGCCAAGCTTCCTATCAGTATAATTAAGGTTAGGAACAGTGCTACATAGAGCCACTGTAAAATGTTCTGTGGTATAATGAACCATTTTAGGAAGACAAGAAACAGCATTTTTCTAATTTGGGCTATGTTGCCAAGTACAATTTTTAATTGTCTAGGTAGTATTTTCCAATCTAATTAGTAAAATTTCTTGAAATTTTAATTTTTATCAGTAGATGGTGCTCCCCTAGTAGGTAATGCCTAAGATTTAGAGTCCTGACTGTGATCTTTTTAGGGACTTCAGAAAAGAAAGTGTAAATACAGGCAAGCCCTTAATCAACTAGCCTCAGACTAAGAAGGGTATTGACTTTCTTCATTCACCTATCCCAGAAGGGTTAAATGACTGAGAACAGTGTTTTCACCACATGGGCTGTAAACCATTTCTCTGAGTCTAGCTGGGGCAAAAGAAATGTTAGAATTTTTGTTTTAAGTAGTTTTGAAAGTGAGTCTCCCTAAGAGAGACACTTGGGGTTTGGAAAGGACTTGATAAAAAAGAAATTCTGGGCTATGAGATGGAAGTTTGTGGGGGCAGGGTTGCTTCCCCTGGAAGCAAAGAATCAGGAGGGTGAAAGCCTCTGCCCAGGAGGAAGCCATGTCAAAGCTAGTTGTTGTTAACAAAAAAGCACAGCTATTCAGCTGTGTTAACTTAAAAGAAAAGGGGAGAAGAGAAGAAAAAGAAGTTTAGAGCTTACCCTTCACTCAGGAAACAGATCAACAGATGTAGGTTATGGCTAATTTTCAAAAACAGCTCTGCCATCTTAGAGCCAAGTAAAAACCTGAACTCCAGAATTTGCTACTACCGGACAAACTTAAGGATAGTTTAATTAGGAGTATGAGGGTGCTTTTCCAACCTCATGGTTAACCAATTAAATATAATGGTTAAATTGGTGTTTTGACTAAATGAGAGAGTTATAATAGTGGTCACTGATTATTATCCATGAAGTCAGGCAAACTCTTAGCAGCTTTTAACAATTTTCATTAATTGGAATATTAGTAAAAAGAGGGAAATGTGGATGGGGAAAGAGGTAAGGAGACTGCCTAGCCTACCCTAAATGCAGATCTGATGAAATGAAGCTTCCTCCCAGAGTTCCAATCTCCACTTGGGAATCCTAGTCACTCACCAGCAAGCTGGACAGGATCCAGGCAAGGTCTTAATGCAGAAAAACCCCCATGAGCTAAGCACACTGAGGCAGCAGTGAAACCAAAGAGAAAGTCTCTGACTCCAAGAAGCTCCAAAGCCAAAAGTTGAAGTCAAAAGGAGAAGATCCAAGGAGCAAAGACTTGTAAGTGTTAAAATTAGGATTGGACTAAATGTAAGAGAAATGTGGTAACCAAAATGAAATATCTTAAATGAAAGTGACTTTAGAGTAGTTGTATTTACAAAATACAGGGAAAGATTAGGTAGAGGAATGAGAAAGTAGGTAGAGTAAGAAATCTAGCTTAATGAGCTAAATATCTGCTTGACTTTGCTCCAGCAGGACTCCAGAACCCCAGCAGGAAGGCCCAGAGGTAAATTAGGCATCAACCACTTGGCCTCCAAGAGGGAGGCCTATCTGGTATTAATCTCTCTGGCAGTGAGGAAAGGAAGGTCAGCTTTTTCCACTCACCAATCCAAAGTCCAAGGAGAGAAGATCCAAGAATAGTCTCATCAAATGAACCTCCACCAGCCTTCACTATCTTGAAAGAGCTCAATTGGAGAATGAAATGGAAAATGATTTTGTGGTGTAAGATGACTAGAGGTTGTGTTATACCTGAATAGAATATTAATCCTTTCTGGATCAGGGATCTGATATCACCTTCCTGATCTTAAGCTAAATAAACTCTAAACTGACTACAGATATGTGGGCCCTAAGGTTTCCCTAATTTTTATCCCCAGTTTACCTTTCCTTCTCCAATCTATCTCTCTGGAGATTTCTTCAGTGCTCATCAAGGGAAGGCATATTCTAACTTCCTCTCTGCCCTGATTTCACATTTCTGTCTAACTAAACTTAATCTAAGCCCACAAAAATAGAAATAGAATTAGGTTTGATTGCAGGTGGGGTCCAGAGTCGGGGATGATCCTGTTCACCTTAATTAGAAACTGTTCACCAAGGAACTGAGTAGTTCACATCAATAATGCTGACAAATTGCTGACAGAGGTTTTCCAAATAGATAAAATGCTGGAAGAAGTTGATAGATGGTAAATAGATGGCTGGTACATTTCAGGAATCAATCTGGAAATCACAGGTATCAGGAGCTGGGCTCAGAAGAATGTTTCACCCTCCTTAGTTCAAATTCAACTCTGTGAGTCTGTCCATTGTATTGCATTTCATATATCAAGATTCTAAAATCTTTTCCCTGCCTGCTTTGGCTTCTTCTGTTCTCTGTTCCTCCATCTCTCAGTTACTTTCCATCTGTTCCAAATTCTCATATCTCAAGACTGACCCAGAACAATGATCCTTGGAACTGGTTTTGGAGTTTAGGAGTGTCTGCCAGAATGGACCAGAACAGGATTGCGGGAGGGGGGTCTATTGCTCATTTCAGGTACCCCAGCAGGGTAACAGGGACATAATACCCTGGGCTCCTGCATTATAGACACTAATGGTTAGAACAGACTCCTGTGGGAAACCCATAGAGAGATTCTATGAGTGGAGTCACTGGACTCCCCCTCTTTACCCCAAAGAGAAGTGAGTGATGAGCTTCCCTCCATCCTCCTCCCTAACTGATCCCCTATGCCCAGGGCTTCCAGTTCCCACAGAAGATGGGTTCTCTTTGCAGCAGAGGGAAGCCCTATGGATGCTGGAGCAAGAAGGCCTGAGGAGCTGCTGCCCAGGTGAATGACAGGAAAAGAGGTGTGAGAGAGCTGGAGTAACCAGAGGCTTCTGTGGACTCTGGTGAAGCCAGGGCTAGATTTGGCGACAAGAGGACCTGACTTGGAATCCTTTTTTAAGGTTTCAGCAATGGCTTCCTGAGCAAGTCACTGAACCCCTGAGACTCAGTTTCCCTATTTGTTTGATGGTACTGTTGGACTCCATTTCCTATCAGCTCCCTTCAAGGGATCAATCTGTGACCCTCAAAAAAGTCAGTGTTTGGAACTGAAGGGTCTGAAGTTTCTTGCAGGTGACAGAAAGGCTAAGCGTATCCCCTCTGAGCTCTTCATTATCCAGAAACATAATGAAGCTTGCTCTGTGCCAGGTTTTGGGCTAAGTTATAGGGTACATAAAGGGCTGTAGTGGACATCTCCTGCCCTCTTGCAGCTCATCCTCTACAGGAACACACAGCATGTCAACAGTTCTGTAGAAACAATCTAGATCCCAGCTCCAGGGCAGCCAATCCCCAGGGCAGGCACTGAAGAGAAAGAGGAATAGAGAGGTGGCCTGGGGCTTCAGGAGAGCTAGACCAAGAATTCTGGGGGAAAGGATAGGAGAGAAAACAAGGGAAAGGCACTGGCACAACTCACTGAAAATGGTCATCTCTACTAGTTTTGCCCAGAACCCGAGGACACATATTGGACAGTATCTTGGGAGGATGATGAGATCATGTGAGAGTGTTTTGATCATTGGGGAGGAGTGATTTATTGGTTCCCAGAGGAAGAGTCATTAGCTCATTAGTGTGGGAAAGGCTGAAAATGAAAGAACAATGAGGGTACTGGAGGGAGGAATAGACTGGGCTTAGATGAGGGATGTATAAGGATGGTAACAGAAAATAACCATTATTAGTTTAGAGATAAGAAGTAGAGAAGCTGGCTTGAGGAGGAATTTGAGTTTCAAGTAGAGCTAAGATGGTTAATTTCAATTGTTGGCAGCTATAAGCGTTATTCTATGAAAGTTTCACTCTCTGGGTGTAGCATTCTAGCAGTGGGCTTCTGGCAGCTGACAGAGCCACACACAGGACTTTTCAGGGTTAGAGAAGGCAACATCTTTGCCTCTCTCTATCTCTGTCTGAGTGTAAGACTTGAAGGAGTGGAGTGTTTTCTTTTCCAACTTGGGAAACACTATTCATTTATCTGTTACTGAGTATAAATTGGTTAAACTCTGAAAAGACCAAAGAAAACCTGGTCTTTGGTTTGGACTCTGAGTCTGCTTTGGCTCAGAGTACTAACTTGATTCTTGTTGAGACTCAACCAGCTAGCCTTAGTTATCTTTATAACTTAACGGCAAAGTTAAGAATTATGATGATAGTTTTAGTTAGAATACTATGAAATTTTGTTAGATCATGGAGGGTTAGTGTAGCCTGTGAACCACAAGAGAAGCAGTTCCTTGTGGAACTTGGGAGTTTATTTGGGTGGAGTTAGAATCCCTCAGAATTAGAAAGCCTTGGGAGCAGCTTGGTAGCTCAGTGGATTGAGAGCCAGGCCTAGAGACTGGAGGTCCTAGGTTCAAATCTGGCCTCAGACACTTCCCATCTGTGTGACCCTGGGCAAGTCACTTAACCCTCATTGCCTACCCTTACCACTCTTCTGCCTTGGAGCCAATACGCAGTATTAACTCCAAGATGGAAGATAAGGGTTTTAAAAAAAGAATTAGAAAGCCTTTTATCCTTAAATATTTTAGACAAAAAGTTTATTTTTCTTTATTAAGATCTCTTTAGCATTCCTTGTACCTGGCCCTGAAGAGAAGTTCATCTTTGAGCTTCACTTACCACAGAAGATACTTTTGATATGACCTATCAAAAGTATCTAGAAAAAATTTGAACTTTATTATCTAGTACTTTGTCCATATATTGTGTGCTCACCCATTTTTTTTGAGATGGTTATCTTTACCCATGGAAAGGGATTTTCTTTAGCTAGGAGAATGACCTTTTCCTTTGATCCTGAGGCCAGAGAGGAAAAGGAGGTAGCTGAGCTGGGTCAGATCTGAAGGATAAGAGCTCTGCAGAGAGTATCAACTTTTGTTCTGTGAAATGTGAGGCCAAGTTCTCAGCTCAGAAGGCTTGGGCAGGGGGTAGAGAAGCCATGAGGTAGAGCTGGAAACCAGGGGGAATATTTGGAAGGCTGCTGGGGTGGGTGGCAAAGGGAATTCATTAGGGAGATGTCACAGGATTGACTTGCCAAGGTGAGGACCCAGTTGAGATCAGAGAGCCTAAATGTAGAGTGGAGATAGAAAGCTGGTTTCCTGATTTTCCTTCTCTCCATTGGTCTATAGCACAAGTAAGGGTGGAGACTGCTGCCTTCCTTAGAAGAGATACAATGCTAAGTTTTGCCTAAATCATCAGCTCCAGGCCCTTTCCTGCTTTCTAGGGCTCAGGCTTAGTCCTTTTCTTGGACAATCAAGTGACCACACCACGTCACTTTGAGGAGATGAGATCCTAGAAAGAAGCCTCTGGGATCTTCAGGATTGGGTCTGCAAGATAGAAAATTTCAGGGGGCCGAATCTGGCCCAAGGGCCATGGTTTGACTTTAACTGGTCTAAAGTATCAAGCTGATAGATGCATGATTTTCTATGTTAGATAATTTGATAATGCATTGAACGGAATAGAAATAATTTTCTTTCATATATTAAATCCTCAATATCATTTATTATCTTTCAATTTTTCTATATAGGGATTTTCAGCAAAACAATTGACTTTAATTTAAAATAATTTCTATAGAACAATTACATCATTCCCTTACTGAATTAACCCCTCTTTAGATCTAGATGCCATGAAATGATTAAAGTATTTGAAACCATGATTAGAATGATTAAAAAATTAGGTATTTAATTGGACATTACTTTAAAGCAAATAATACTCATTATTTACCCTTTAAACCTTGGTTATAGAAACAAATTTGGATTTAATATACTAAAATGACCTATGTTACACCTCATGTTACATCTTTTTCTTATTTGGTCGCATATTTTTCCCTTATAAACTGATTTAAAAGTTGAATATGCTCCCTTAATTTACTTGAGGTATCACACTTTAGATGTATATTGAGAGCTCTATGTGAAAATGCATAATTTCTCCTCTGTAGAGCAAGTGTGGAGCTCCATATGAGCATCTTACCACATTGCATTCATAAGGTTACTTCCCATTTTGAATTCTCTGCTACTGAGAAAGCTTGGAGCTCTTTGAATATCATTTTACACTAACTTTATTAATGTTTCTCACATGTGGATTCTCTGATGTACAGCAAGAGTGCAGCTCTTCCTAAATGTCTTTCCACATTGTTTGCATTCATAAGGTTTCTCCCCAGTGTGGATTTTCTGATGTACACCAAGGTGGGAGCTCCCTTTGAATGTCTTTCCACATTGTTTGCATTCATAAGGTTTCTCCCCAGTGTGGATTCTCTGATGTTGAACAAGATTAGAGCTCTGACTGAATGTCTTTCCACATTGTTTGCATTCATAAGGTTTTTGCCCATTGTGGATTCTCTGATGTACACCAAGATTAGAGCTTCCTTTGAATGTCTTTCCACATTGCTTGCATTCATAAGGTTCCTCTCCACTGTGGATTCTCTGATGTACAGCAAGACTGGAACTTTGATTGAATGTCTTTCCACATTGCTTGCATTCATAAGGTTTCTCCCCAGTGTGAATTCTCTGATGTACACCAAGATTGGAGCTGTCCCTGAATGTCTTTCCACACTGATTGCATTCATAAGGTTTCTCCCCAGTGTGAATTCTCCGATGTATAGCAAGATGTGAGCTCTGACTGAATATCTTTTTACACTGATTACATTCATAAGGTTTCTTTGCATTATGGATTCTCTGATGTACATCAAGACCACGTCTCTGACTGAATGTCTTTCCACACTGAGTGCACTCATAAGCTTTCTCTGCATTGTGGATTCTTTGATGTTCAGCAAGATTAAACTTCTGATTGAATGTCTTTCCACACTGATTACATTCATAAGGTTTCTCTGCAGTATGGATTCTCTGATGTACAGCAAGACTGGAGCTTTGACTGAATTTCTTTGCACATTGCTTGCATTCATAAGGTTTCTCCCCAGTGTGGATTCTCTGATGCACAGCAAGTTTGGAGCTTTCCCTGAATGTTTTTCCACATTGCTTGCATTCATAAGGTTTCTCCCCAGTGTGGATTCTCTGATGTTGGGCAAGGACAGAGCTATAACTGAATGCCTTTCCACACTGATTGCATTCATAAGGTTTCTCCCCAGTGTGAATTCTCTGATGTTGAACAAGATGTGAGCTCTTACTGAATCTCTTTCCACATTGTTTGCATTTATGAGGTTTCTCCCCAGTGTGGATTCTCTGATGTTCAACAAGATGATGCCTCTGACTGAATGTCTTTCCACATTGTTTGCATTCATAAGGTTTCTCCCCAGTATGGATTCTCTGATGTTGAGCAAGATGGGAGGTCCCCTTGAATGTCTTTCCACATTGCTTGCATTTATAAGGTTTCTCCTCAATATGGATTCTCTGATGTACACCAAGATTGGAGGTGTTTCTAAATATCTTTCCACACTGATTGCATTCGTAAGGTTTTCCCCCAGTGTGTACTCTCTGATGCCCAGCAAGCCTGACCCTGGACAAAAAAGTCTTTCTACACTGATTATATTCATGAGTCTTTGCCTCAGAGTTCATTCTTTGAAGTTCAGGAAAGGGTGTATTTTGAGATTCAACACAGAATTCTCTCCAACCTAAGTTATCTGGACCATCACTTATAAATTTTTGTTTCTCAGTTTCTACCACAGAAAGGCTCACTTCTATTGGAGTAACTTTCATTTCAGGTCTGATCTCTCCTTCTAAAAGAAAGGGTAAACACAGGCATAGACACATGTATACACACATAAATAATCATATTGCCTTTCCTCTACTGTCAGAACGTAAACTAATTCAAATCCTATTTCCTTGGGTAAGAAAAAAAACATCAAATTTAAATGGGCACAATCCACCCTTTGAAAATCGCTTTACCCAATCTACAACTATGCCCAAAGGGCTTTAAAAGACTGTTTTTTGATCCAGACATATCACTGCTGGGTTTGTACCCCAAAGAGGTAATAAGGAAAAAGACTTGTATGAAAATATTTATAGCCTTGATCTTTGTGGTGCCAAAAAATTGCAAAATAAGGGTATGCCCTTAAATTGGGGAATGGTTGAACAAATTGTGGTATATGTTGATGATGGAATACTATTGTGCTCAAAGGAATAACAAACTGGAGGAATTCCATTTGAACTGGAATCACCTCCAGGAATTGATGCAGAGTGAAAGGAGCAGAACCAGGAGAACCTTATACAGAGAGATGTATACATTGTGGTACAATCAAATGTAATGAAGTTCTCTACTAGCAGCAATACAATTACCCAGGACAATTTTCAAGGACATAAGAGAAATCATACTATTCACATCCAGAAAAAGAACTGTGGGAGTAGAAACACAAAAGAAAAACAACGGGGACATGATTGGGAATGTAGACTCTAAACGATCACCCTAATGCAAATATTAATAATATGGAAATAGATCTTGATTAATGAGACATGTAAAACCCAGTGGAATTGCTTCTTGGCTATGAGAGAGGGGTGGGAGGAGAGGAGGGAAAGAACATGAATCATGTAATCATGGGAAAATATTCTAAATTAATTAAATACAAATTTTCAAATAAAAAAAGAAAATTCTATAATCTCAAAGCCAAAGCACAGTTTAATTAACAAAGAGCCTCCCATATGATCACATTGGCTCTTCATAACAAACCTGTGATTTTGATCAGGCTAGCATTATTACATTCCTATCTCAGACCATGACCTCAGAATGGTGCCAGAGTGACTTGACCCAAATCCTGGCATAGGAAACCAAATATTGTGACTTGGTATGCTGTCTCCACAGTACTAGAGAATTCACTTTCAATCTTTTTTGCTTTGATTTTCACTGTTTACATAATCAATCCTATCTTCATGGTTATGTGAACATAGGGTTCGTATATACTAAATATATCAATAATTTCATGATTGAACTTAACTGTAATCTTTATATAATTTCCTTCATGATTTGTTTCAGACTTATTTTTTTCTAATGAAGCAAAGGAAGAAAATCCACCTTTTTTGCATTTATCCAAGGCACAAAAGATTTTGTTCTGTAACCTACTTCTTGACAGTAGTTATTACTTTTTTTAAATGTCTCATTTCACTAACATTAAATCCTTCTCCTGAATACAAATTAAAAAAAGACATGGTATTGCCCATGTTTAAAAATAGGCCTCATAGAGTAACTTGAGTCCAATTTCTTTAATAAAATGAGCTGCAAGTTTCCATATTAGTCCCTTGTATCATTCCCATTTATTGATTTATAAACCCTTTAGAGATTTGAGATAATGCTGCAACAAACTTGAGCTAAAAATAAAGGCACCCAGTTTTGTTCAACAATATTTTTCCTTTTGCACAACAAGAACTCAAACATAAATGGGGAGATTTTTTTCCCCTGGTAGTGAGTCCAAAAGATCCTAACTAGGAATATGATGCTTTGGGGGTACATTCAATGACAACCTCATACTCTGATTGCTTCTAAGTCTAACATATTCTTTTACTTTCTCAACTTGATGTCAAATTATTTCCATATTTCCAGACTTCCAGGAAAGTTGGTCATTCATGCTCACAGGCATCCACAGACTCTCACTGCTTTCACTACACATGAGAAGCTTTCCCATTATTGGGTTATCCTATAATTGCATCTCATCAAATCGGTCATCATGAGATCAATATGTTACCTGGGTTTGCATTCTTGCAGCAGAGATAGGAGAGTCTTTGAAAACCCTAGTCACTAGACATAAAGAGTGGAGGCCATTATGAAACCATCACTGACCACAACCTTTTTACAAAAATAGACCGTCACTAGCCACTCATTGCAAGACTGTGGTTGTTTTCTGATTTGAACTTACCTCCATGTATGTTATCATTCTTCTATCTCTTAAAAGAATTGTTTGGTAACTCAGGCTAGTCATTCAGTAGTTTCAGTGAGAATGGAACCAATTTGCCAATAGTAGAAGTAATGAAATTCAACCCTGTCAAAGTGGATTTCTAGATAAACCTTATTTAAAACAAAAGAAATCAACACTATATATGCCATTGATCTCCAACTACATTCATCATTTAATACACTTTTTGGTATGAGTCAATGGAAAAACAAATTTTTTGCAAGGCAGGGACCAATTCTTTTTCTTCACTGGTTAGAGAGCTAAAATTCTGGAAATATTTTTTTATCCCTCAGCAAGAGAGCTAGTACAATTCTCTTCCTATTCCCCACCTTTTTTTCCAGCATTTTCATGATATTCTTAAAAATCCCCATACAAGTGGGGTGGTGCATTCTAATTCTACCTCAGAAAATTACTAGGACTTTTAACCCTGGGCAATTCACAGGAGTTCTGTCTGGCACAGTCTCCTCAACTGTAACATGGAAATAATAGTTTCAAGTAACTCCTGGGGATCTTATGAGGATCACATGAGATAATATTTATAGTGTGTGACACATGGTAGGTACCCTATACAAATAGTGGCTTTCACTTTTATCTTTAGAATTTTGATTATTTCCTCTTTTCATTGGTTTTCTTTGATTGTCACCTGCCTCCATTAGACCTCTCTAGAGGTCCTTCCCTTCAGAGCCTCCTCTCTTGATTGGCTGCCCTGGAGCTGGGATCTAGAGGGTTTCTACAGAACTGTTAGCTGTAAATAGTTTTTGCAAGAAGCCATCTTGGGCCATGAGTTGCCAGTTGATAGCTCAGACTTTAGAATTCCCAGAGTTACCTTACAGCGACAGTTAGTTACTCAGGTTCATCCTTTGAGATTACTATCGTCTATCAATCAATCATCAACATTCACATAATTTTCTCTACAACACCCAGAAGTCCATTTCTGAAGATTCATCAACAAAGCTAAGCTAGCCAAGAGAGATAAACATCCAGCAACAGGTTATGTTAGACCCGTTTGCCAGGCTGACTAGCCTATCAGCATTTGTTTGTGGCTATCTTCTAAGAACAGCTAAAGATATATTTTCAGTTTAGTTAGCTTAGCTAATTCCTATAGTTTAATCTTAATTCCTTTCCTTCATCATTATTTCACCCCTCAACCATTCCTGTTCACCTTTCATTAAATCAGTTACTGTGAACCAAAACTTGGTTACTGACCTGTTCAGCTGCAAGAGAATTCCTTAGTGAAAGAAGACAGTTGAATACAGTTTCTACTGAGATGCTCAGTTAAAGTGAACCTTTATTCCTGTCTCTTGGCTCAATATCATCATTAATAACTATACCTTGCAGTCAGATAAAAATCATTTTCATTACCACAAACTATTGTGTCATTACCATTCAAATATAGAGGATACATCCTGTGACACTTAAGGAAATTTCATCTATTTCCTTATCAATAGGTGTAAGGGGAGGGAATTGTTAAGGGATTGAATTCTATTGCCATCTAGTGATTACAAGTACCATCCCCCTGCAGTTTCTCTCACACCTGCTTTTCCATCACATGGAAGTTTACTCTCTGGGCAGCTTTATTCCCAAAAGTATTTCCACTTTCCTTACACTGCATCCTCTCTGCTCCAGCAGAGGGTAAGCTCCATGAGGGCAGGAGATGTCGACAGAAGACCTTTATGTCGCCTATAACTTGGCAAAGGACCTGGCACAGAGCAAACATGTTTCTGGATACTAAAGGCCACAGAGGGGATAAGCTCAGCCCTTCTGGCACCTGCAAGAGACTTCCATGGCACTTTAATCCCAAACACTGACCTCTTAAGAAGGTCACAGACTGATCCCTTGAAGGGACCTGATAGGAAATGGAGTCCAATAGATTCATCTTACAGTTGGGGAAACTGAGGCTCAGGAGTTCAGTGACTTGCCCAGGAAGCCCCTTCTAAAACCTTTGAGAAAGGATTCCAAGTCAGGTCCTCCTGTCCCCAAATCTAGCCCTGGCTTCACCAGAGTACACAGAAGCCTCTGGTCACCCCAGCTCTCCCTCATCTCTTTTCCCCTCACTCACCTGGGCAGCAGAGGCCTTCCTTCTCCAGCATCCAAGGGGCTTCCTTCTGCTCCAAATAAGAGATCACATCTTCTGGGGCAGCTGGAAGCCCTGGGCATGGGGAATCAGTCAGGAAGGAGGATGGAGAGAAGCTCATCATTGAGTTCACTTTAGGGAAAGGTTGGGGAGTCCATTGACTCCATTCATAGAATCTCTCCTTGAGGTTCCCACAGGAGTCTGCCCTCACCCCTCAGTGTCTATGATGCAGAAGCCCAGTTTAGGATGTGCCTGTTACCCAGCCGGGGGACCTGCAATGAGCAACAGCACCACACACCACCACACACACACTCCATCCTGTTCTGGTCCATTTTAGGCAGAAACTCCTAAACTCTCAAACTGGGTCCAAGAGTCAGTGTTCTGGGTCAGTCTGAAGCCCCATACACAGATATCTTGAGGGATCAGCTTTTGTTCCCCCCTACCCTACTCTCCCTGCACCTTCCCCTCATGAACTGTTCTTTTGGGGAAACTCTGCCTCTGTTCTTGGGGAACTAATGCTATCTCTCAGCAAGTTCATTTGTCCTGACAATGACACAGGAGTGCAAGCAGTCCCTGTGGGAAGCTTCCAGGGCCTCCTGGAGGAGAGATTCCAGAGCATTTAGTTTGGGGAGAGGAGGAAGGAGAAGGGTAGGGAATCAATTAGGAACCAGAACATTTGGTTCTGGGGCATTTTCTTCAGAGAAGGCTAGACTCAGTTCATACTTTTCTGCTATCTGGAAAGGAGAGTCAGCTAGAAGGGGAGCAGGCAGGGACCTGAACTGAGAGGTAGGAAGGTCTCAGTTTAAATCTTGCCACAGACAACTCCTTTGTGGGTGCCTCAGAACAACCACTTACTCAGATCTCTATTTCCTCATATGTTAAATGGGGATAATTGTGTCACAAAATTTGGAAAATGAAGGTGAAGAAGTGCCATAATATTACTGAGAAAACCCTCAGCAGAGCACTTGGCCAAGAGCAGACTATTATAAACTCTTCTTCCCTTCCCTCGCTGTCTAACAGGTTCTCCTGAAGGATTAGGGCAATAAGAGGAAGACTAATAATGACAATCCTGCTCTACTGGGGACACCAAAGAGCTGTGAGCTATCAGTTTATGCTGGTTAAAGAGAAAATTATCTCCAATAGTAGATCCACCCTAGAGAGGAAGAGGGTGGGAGGAAAACCTGCCTAAACCGTTTCCCAAGATTTTTTGGGAGACACAATTCCAGGCCAGGGGGAGGCAAGATGGAATCAGCTCTGAGATTATTTCCACATCTGAGATTCTTCAACCTGCATTTGATCTTGGACTTTAGGAGTACCAAAGGGAGCCCCCAAGGTCCCATTATATGATACAAAGTCATTTTACAAGAGAACCAGGCAGCAGAAGGTCCCTGGCTCTGGGACTTAGCATAGGAACACTTTTCCCTTCCTCATAGCTGAAAACTGCTCCCAACCCTACCTGCTGCTGAGGGCCATATTCCCTTGGAGGGCAGACTTGGGCAACAGGGAGAGGGCTCCTTACCCACAGAGAGCAGGTTCCCAGCATTCTCCAGCATCACCTCCTTGTACAGCTCCTTCTGGGGAGGGGCCAAGAGGCACCACTCCTCCCAGGTGAAGTCCACAGCCACATCCTTGAATGTCACCATCTCCTAGAGCAGGCCAAGTCAGAGGACACAGGGCTGAAAGCCACATCAGAGTGAAGAGCCCACCTCTGGTCAATTACAGGAGGAAACTGACACACAGAGAAGGGAGGGGCCCAAAGGCCCCACCCTTTGTCAGTGTCAGAGTCAGCACTAGAAGCTGAGTCTCTTAAGAGCCCAATGGAGGTTTGAGCAAAGCAGCTCCGAGACCCTCCAGAACAATGCTGAGGAGTTTCTATCTAGTGTGTGAAGGAACATATCTTGGGCTTTGGTCCCAGGTGCCCCAGGCAGCAGTGGATGTAGGTGACCCAGTCACGTGTCTGATGCCCGGCCTGCCACTGTGTCCCAGGGCAGCCCAGGTCAGGGGGAGTGTCCCAAAAGTCAGAGTGCCAGAACCAGCACAAAGTAAGCACCGAGGGAGGAGCCAGGAATGTAAAATGCAAGCCAGGGAAGGAGAGGGGCCTTTTGTACCTCCCCTCTGCAACTGACTGGCTCTCTGAGCTGGGGGCTTCTCTCTGAGCTTTTCTGGTCTCTTGATCTCTGGCAAGCCAAGCCTGAGCTTGCTGAATGGAGAACGAGATCTAGAAAGGCTGAGACCTTTCTCTGCTTCTGTCAGACTCGCTTTACTAATAAATGCTCATGAATTGGGTAATAAGCCTCCAGTTCTATTTTTAACCATAACATTATGGAATGTGTCTCCCTATGAAATCATGGAGAAAGTCTGTGTTCTAGTTGAGAAGTGCCTGGATCTATGGCCAAGAAGAGAGGGAGGTTGAGGTGAAAGTTCTTCCTTCCCAGAACTTACAAGGGATATGTTCTCAAGCAACATCTGTGGAGTTTGTGAGAATCTGGTCAGTGGAGGATAGAGAGTTCAGCATGAATCCTTAAAAGAGGACAAAGCTAAAGAAAAAAATCTAGTTTGTTTTCTGTATGACAGAAACCAAATCTGATCTGGATCGAAACATGAGGAGGTTTCTAAAGTGATTTTCATTACTATCTGGACTTAACAGAGTGATCTGAGAGGCTTTCCAGTAGAAAATCTTAGCTCCCCTCCCAGGACTAGCTTAGAACTTTTCCTAACTATCAGAGCTGCAGTAGAAATAATCTTTAAACAGGAAACCATTCCTTGGATAACTGGATCGAGCGTTGAACTACAGTAGGCTATGGGTCTTAAGTTGCTTCCTAAGTACTGTGTGAGCACTGCACAGGCAATTCCTTTATCCTCATGGATAAACAGGTGAAAAGTTTTGTCTCTTGGGGGGGACAGGCATGGCACTCAGTCTGTGCAGTGGGGTGTTGGTGAGGCCTGGCACTCCATCTCTAAAAGGTTCACCATCACTGCACACTGAGGTCTCTTTGAATTTTAAGTTTTTATGATACTGTTGTCTTGGCAGCCAAAACAATGGAGATTCGCAAACAGAAAGGGCTCTTGAAATACTTCATTCTAATTTGAACTAGACACTTAATGTTCGAGCTTGATGTAATCACTTGAATTATTTGTCTTAATTTCCTTAATTGACTTAAAAGGGCATAATCATTCTTACATGTTCTGATGATGCTTACAAGTTATTATACTTATGTTCAAATGATATGTTCTTGGAAATATTGTATTCAAACCTCACACTTTCCCAGAAAAATCTATCCTAAACCCCTTGTCATTAGCTTTAGGCTAGAAAGATAGATAAGGCATTAGATAAGATAGAATTTATTATTTTGGGAAGGGAAATTAATGGGCTAGAAAAACATACTTAAGAATAGCATAGAATAGAGATCATCCACAGACAAGATCAGCTGGAAATTTACAGGTTGAAATTTCCAAAAACAAAACAGCATTCATGTCATAATCAAACTCTGGGAGCTGAGAGTCATACCTTGATTGACAGGTGAAGACAGTTGGACATCAGAATGTTCCCAGAGGCCATGAGGACAGGAGGAAAGGCCAGAGAGGGTATAAATACCCTGGAAGCCCCCTGAGACTCCTTGGACCCCTTGTCTTTTGGGACCTTGGTTTTGCTTTGGCTGAGCCTTGCCTAAAGTCTTGCCTTGGACATTTGATCTTGAACATTGATTGACCTGTGGATCCTCTGATTCTCTCTGAATCCCCTAGATATTTAGGTACCTGAACCATCTCTAGATATTTAGTTACCCAGGGCCCGGGGGGAGAGAGGAAGAGAATCGGGGAAGTGGATAGGAGGAGAAGAAGAGGGTGGTAAGGGTGGATTTCCTGAAGGCTGTAGGACTGGCACAACAATGAGCAGTAAGAAGCTGAGAGAAACCATCATCAGTGTTTGCTTACTCTGGTTTGGCTGTGGCCAGGCTGAGCCAGAGGAAGTGAAGAACAAGCCCAGCATTACTGAACAGCCTACAGTGCTGAAGGATTATTGTGATTTAGTGATAGGGTCACCTATTTCCTCAACCCTTTCCTGATCATTCCTTTCCCTTATTGAACAACATAGATAAAAGTTATTAAGTACCTTCCTGGAGTAGTTATTCCATCACCACTCTGGGGAGGGAGAAACATAGTCAGATGAACGTTATCCAAGGCTGATAGAACCCAATACCAATTATCAATCAACCCCAAGTGGGACCTGAAAGGGTTACCCATTCATTGACCTGTAGGGATCCTGCCTGGGCACTGTTATAAAGAAGGGCAGTTATTATACCATCCAGCTGGGTGGCAGGACTCGGGTGTCCCTGCACCAGCCATTAGGGAACCAAACCAAAGCCTCATCAGATTAATATGTACCTTATATTCCCATCTACCTGCTTCTCTGCTGTCTGGCTGATATATCTACTGAATTTTCTGGTGTGATCCTGAACCATCTGAGCCATCTGCCTGTGAGAATTAGGTTTGGGGTCCTTCTGGATCCAGAACTTCTTCTTGGGCCCTGTCCTGCATAACTGCCAAAACTCACTACCATGTTTAACATCAAAAGGGGGAGTTTACTTTGAAGGTATATCTATATTAGGGACTGGGTCTTTACACAGAATAGGTAAACATTAGAGTAAGTCAATTTCTGTGAAGACTTCCCATGAGGGAACAACTTTAGATCTGGGGGGAGGTTTAGGTTTAGATTAAGCTTATCCAAATCCCTGCTTACCTTTCCATTGTTAATTAAAACAACTTTTATTTAATATCTTAGTGTTCTGTGTGTGTCAACGCAGTGTCTGCCTCTGCCTGCATTTGGCTTGGTTGACCTTCCCAAAACAGAATAATCTTCTGTTACTGGCCCTAATTAAACATTTAATCTCATTCCCCAAACCCACTACCATTACAGGACATAGCATCAAAATTCATGGGATACAAGAAAAGCATTACATAGAGGAATATTAATATCTCAATGCTTACAACAATAAAACAAAAAAAGTAGATTGCTCAATTAAGCAAGCAAAGGAAAAAAAACTAGAAATAGAACAAATTAAAAATCTGCTATTAAAGACTAAATCAGAAATCCTAAAAATCCTAGAGGAGGGGGGCAGCTGGGTAACTCAGTGGAGTGAGAGTCAGGCCTAGAGACAGGAGGTCCTAGGTTCAAACCCGGCCTCAGCCACTTCCCAGCTGTGTGACCCTGGGCAAGTCACTTGACCCCCATTGCTCACCCTTACCAATCTTCCACCTATGAGACAATACACCGAAGTACAAGGGTTAAAAAAAAAAATCCTAGAGGAGAATAAAATTGAAAGTTAAGAGAATCATTGAACTAAGAAATAAGGTGAAGTTGATTTTGTGAAAAAACAAAAAGTTAAAATAGAGAATTGGTAAATTTTAATAATAAAAGGAAAGAAAAAAGTCAAATAATCAGCATCAATATAACTGGTGAATTCTTCACCAATGATGAGGAAATTAAATAATCATTAGGAGTATTTTTCCCATTTATATGCCAATAAATCTGACGATCTAAGTGGATGATTATTTACAAAATTTTAATTGCTTAGATGAACTAAAGGAGAAATAGAATGCTTAAAATATAACGTCTCAGAAAAAGAAATTCAACAACCTATCTACTACCTAATTATTATTGACCATTTCATCAAAGAAAGTGGGTACAGCTCTCCCACATACAAAGAGCAGTTCCTTTTATTATCTTTTATGAATACTTTTATACATCCATGAGTCCAAGCTCTTGACTAAGGTCTCTGATAAGGGCACATACCAGTTTTGAAAAGATCATGTTCATTGTTAAAGATGGGACAAGGTAAGGTTGTCTGAGCTTCTTCAAAACCTTACAGAAAATGCTGAGACAATGTTTTATGAGAGTTTTTCTTTTAGTGGTCATTTTAGCCTTGGAAAATCTCTCATCAGAGGAGGACATTTAATTTTGAGTTCATATAAACCTCTTCCTCAGAGAAGAATCTTCAGATTGAACAGCATTAGGAGAGAATAAAACAAAAAATAAAATACAGGAGAAAAAAATCTTTCCATTGAACATGATGAAGAGAATATTTTAAAGGGATGAATAAAGTCATGAAAAAATCATTTGGAAAAGCAAAATATCAACTATCTCAACCAAAATAATGAAAAGATGGGGGGATACAGTGGGAACAGTACTACAATATTATAAATCAGCAGTCACCCAGACCACTGGGTATTGGGAAGATGATAGTACCTTGTTCCTGGGTCATGTACAAATCACTTTGCTAAAGGTCTTTGAATACTTGAAACTACTCTTTAAAAAAAAAAAAAAAGTCCTATTTCTGAAAGTCTTTAGGCCATTCTTGGTCTCACCTAAAATCCCTCTGACTCTTTGGGCCAGGAAGCTCAGTAGCATAGAGGCAGCTGTGTGGGTCACACTCTGGAATGGATTTGAAATCAATGGTTTCCCTATCTCAGTATCTTATTCAGCCTATGATTATTGATAACTGACAATTTTTGCAACAGGATCTAATGGCACATTTTATGTTCATGTAAGAAACCTCAACTCTCTTTCCTGTCTTCTTACACCTTATTCTTCTCTGACCCCAGGAAAATGGCCTCTCCACTGATCTTTGAATTCTGATTCTGGGCCCTTCCATTGTCTGACTCCTATGAGTAGAGAATGTTCTCCTCATTGTGGCCTCTGAGCATTCAAGTGTCAGCTACATTTTCACCTTCTGAACACATGACTCTTGGTCAGAGCCTTCCCTCTCACCATACCTCCCATAAACCTTTCATAGAGCCTGTTTGCACACACACAGCTGCAGGTCTACCTTCTCCATCAGACTGGGAGGGAGCTGGAGGGCATGCCATGGTTTTTATTTCCTTGTTTTCCTTAGTGCCTGGCACAGAGGAGGGCTTTTCTACCCACTCATTGCCTAAACCAAAGAAATGTTAAAGAGAGAGGAGCCTTTTAGGAAATGAGTAGCAGCATTTCTTCTCTGATCAAAGCACAGACTTGGGGAAGCCTTCAGGACTATGGTGTGTGTGTGTGTGTGTGTGTGTGTGTCTTTTGATAGGTCATCTGAATGAGAACAAAGACACAATCCTGACACAATGAACACTGAGTCAAATGGTTTTCCTTGTCAATCTTGTTAAAGGAGAAATCAAACATGGCAGGTCAGTAATTCTGGGGGAGGCATTAGTGTCTGAGATACCAAAGTACCAGTGAAATCATTAGAAAATACAGTAGGAGAGCAGGAAAGTCTTGTTCCTACTGCATCCTGTTTCCAGTCTGTTTCATGTAAGAAATGATCCCTAAGGAAGGTATTGCCATCTTCATAGTAAATCCTTTTATAGTGAATGAAATTCCCTCATTGGCTGATGTTGGTCAATTCTGTGGATGACACACACTCACCTGGGCTGTAAGTCTGTCCCTCTCAAAGGCCATTCTCCCTGACTCCAGGATCCCTGTAGAGGCAGCAAAGTAGCCCAAGTAACTCCACTGTGTAAAGTTCCTCTTTCCCACTATGCCACCAAGATGCCTGAAGTAACCCATTAGCTAGATCACAGACTGACTCATTGATCTAGGGAAGGTTCAGGTGTGTGTGGGGTGGGAGGGGGTATTGCTCTGGAAGGGAACTGCCAGGAAATGAGGAGTGGAAATCTGAGAGTGGACAAAAAAACAGGCTTCAGAATCCTGGCAGGGAAGGGGGGCTGCATGGCTTTGACAAAAGTGGGAGCAGGAAATCAGTAAGTACGAATAAGGGGAGCACAAGTAGGGATGGGGAAACATGACGGTTTTCACATGGGTCATGGCTGGGAAGTCAGAGAGCTTGAGTGATAGACGTGTTCCAGCTGGACAGCTGAGGCTGGAAAAACAAGGCAAGGAGGTCCTGAAGCCTAAGTAGGAGCTGGGGAGGACTCTGTGGTAGAACTTAGGCTCGGCATCCTTGAAGGGAAACTGGAGACGGGGAGCCCAGTGTTTGGGGTCTGCTAGAGAATCAGTTCTAAAGCAAGAGGGGTAGGGTGTGAAGGGTTAAACTTTTTGGTAGGAGTTTGAACAAAAATCAGGAGAGCAGTTTGGTAAAACACAAAACACTTATTTTATTTTGAGGAAAGTTTGGATAGGAACTAGAAAAGAGGAAAGTGAGAGAACTCTTATACCTACACCTAAGATCCCAGTCCTAAGTAAACAAAATTTATCTGTCTTTCAGGGCAGCATCTTCTGCCAGGCCAGTCCCAGCCCAGCCCATCTACTTACTCTGTCTTTCTAATAATATACTCACTAACTACCTATCTAAGTTAATCAAGAAACATTAATTACCTTCCCACTCCTTAAATGTTTCTCTTCACCCACTGTCAGTTATTTTTCCAACTGCCACTTTGTCTCAGAGACACAGACAGACAGCTCTGTTCTCCAGGGAACCCAGACACAAAAACCTCTTTTCAACTGCCTGCAACTCACCTACCAACTGCCAGCAGCACCCTTCTAACTGCCATCCACTGACAGTCTGAGCAGCAGGGGGGCTCTCACTTAGAAATCTTTTTGCTCCCTTGCCTCTTAAAGAGAAAAAGGGAGAAATTAAGAATACTCTGAAAAAGGGGAAGGAAAGGGGGGAAAAGGAAAGAATTTACATATTTGTATGTAAGATTTAAAAATTGGTTTGACAAATATAAGAGATATAAAAGTAAGACTGTTGTTGCCAATTATAAAATATTAGCCCTTAAGTCAAAATGACTGTTAGTAGCTTTTACTTACAACAGGGCACAGGTATTGAAGTGGGAAATGTAGGAAGAAGGCAAAGAGATGTATAGCCTAGCACTCTAAGTGCTGCTCTGGGGAAGTCTAGCTCAGCCCCAGCAATGGCTCCCTCATGTTCTGGGTCTCCCCGTGGAAGTCCAGGTTGTATCTTCAGCCAGAAGTCCACCAACACAAGCCTCCTCCTTCAGCTCTGGTCACTCACTGAAGCAAGCCTCTCCAGCCCAAAAAGCTTCAGTCAAGGACGAGTCCAGGACAAAGTGACTGCCTCTAAGAGTCTCCTCAGCCAGGCTCACCATCACAGAATGAGCAGAAGTCCTAGAAGCCGTCCTTCAGCCTGAACCACCAAGGCAAAATAATTGGAAATTCTTCCTGGTCTCACCATTTAAAGTCCCTTTTCCATGTCACTTCCTGTCTCTCTCCCCCTTCACGGGAACCAATCACAGCTCCCAAATTTGCCTGGCACTGTGCAGGAGGCACTGTCTGTGGAGTCTTGTAGTAAGTGACTTGTGAACTCTTCCACTTAGAGTCTTACCAAGCATCAAATAGGGGTACTGTAAGTTCTTAATTGATTAACTCAAAATAGACAAAGGGGATAAAGAATTCTCTTAATCATGCATCCAAGATTGGGTCCTTGGAGGAGGAAGAAAGAACTCATGGATGCTGGGTATGAAGGTAGGACAATGGAATCCCTAATCAGGAGTTGTGGCCAGGGAGAGAGGATTCCTGGGTCCTGAAGGGAAGGCTGAAAGATAGACCTCAGTGTCCTTTGGTGTGAAAATAGGATTAACTCTCCCCTGCCTACTTTTAGATTTAATCACCAGAAGCTTATACACCCCAACTTTATTCTTAAGTGAGGAGGAAGTCCACAACCCACATGCTAAAGTGGGTGACAACTCAGAAACAAGTGACTTCCAGTAGGCAGTCCTAAGAATATTTAAAAACTACAATTGGTAAAGTGGGGGGAAGGCACAGGAAATGATGAAAAGAAGCATCTTTTAAAGCAGTTGCCACTTCCTGTAAGAGAGTTGTTCAGATTTTTCCAGGTCCTTCTTCCTCCAAGGACCCAATAGAGGATCATTTGGTGAGACTGCTCTTTATTTTGAAGTGGTGAATGGAAAAAGCTGAACTTCCCTTCCTGACAACTGGAAAGATTAACAACAGATAGGCCTCCCTCTCTGAGGTCTCCTGGTTGATACCTAGTTTACCTCTGGGCTCTCCTGTTGGGCTTTCTGAGACCTGCCTGAGCAAAGCCAGGGGTTGGAGCAGATATCTAGTTGGTTAAGCTACATTTCTCATGCTACTCTCTTTCTCATTTCTCTACCTTCACTTTTCCACTCTATTTTATAAACTGCTATAAAAGTCATTTTGACTTGAGATATATTAATTTCAGTGATCACATTCTTATATTTTCTCCAACCTTAATTTTTAACCCTTATATTGGGCAAAGTCTGTAGGTTTGAAAAGTGTGACCTAATGGTAAATCTGTGGAGGGGGACTGCAGACATGACAAAAATGAAAGAGGAAAAGAGATGAAGGTAGGTTAGATGAAGAGAATGAGCCCTCATGGCAAGGATAGCCAACAGAAGCCAGCAAGTAGAGGGTGGTGATGGGGCAGCTGGGATCAGACCTACCTGTGACCTCCAGAAGGCAGTGAGATCTCTGCTCCAAGGGAAGGCAGGGTGAGTAATCTGCAAGGAAAATGAGAGATTTCCCATTGAGCAAAGAAAGCAAGGAATCTGCAGATCAGGACTTCCTGATTCTAGGAGGGTCTTCCTAGTCCCCCCTTCATTCCTACCCTCATTTCAGCCCCTGAGGTGACTTTGCTAAAGTGCAGGGCCTCTCATTGGCCCCGCTGCTGAGTAAACATCCCCATTTTTTGTAGGATCAAAGCCCCAATGCTCTCTGGCATCCAAAGCCCTTTAGAACGGATTCCTCTCTTACCCTGCCAGGTTTTTTCCACCTTCCTCCCTGAAACATACTCTGGAACCTGGTAGCTCCATAACAAGACACTCCCTACCCCAAAGGCCACAAGCATTTTCTCTGGCTGTCACCCATGGGCAGGCAGAATGCTCTCTCTCCCCAGCTCTCACCAATGACCTCCCTGGCTTCCCTAAATTCCAAAATAGAATCCCACCTCCTCCAAAAAGCCTTCTTCAACTCCTCCCAATTCTAGTGTCCTCTCTCTGGTCAGTATTTCCTATTTAGCCAGAACAGAGGGTGCTTGCAGGTAACCTGAAACAGAGGACTGCCCAAGGGGCATCAAGTGGCTTTCATTCAGGTGGAGGGATTGCAATGAGGGAGTCACCAACTAAGGTTGGGGTAAAGGAGTGTCCCTACCCCTCCTTTCCTAAGACAGAAGTGGATGCGGTTAAATACACTTAAACAGGTCTGAGGCGGCCAGGGATGAGCAGGGGGAAGGCTTAGGCTGAGAAAGAGAGCCAGGATCATACCCTGGCAGTTTGCTTCCTTACATAGGGGAGGACGCTTTGAAAGAAGGGGAGGGGGGGGGGCTTCAGGGGATCAGGAGCCTGGAGGGTCTGGGTCCCAGGAGCAGGGAGGAAGGACTCCTGGGCCCTTCCAGTGCGTGTGAAAATTGTATCTTGTTCCGTCCCCAGTCAGGACGTTTTAGGAGGAAACAAGATCCCAACCAGGAAGCAGGCAGCCACAGCCAAACCGTCCCAGACACCAGAGCAGCCCCATGGACACACTGTGTCACCCAATTACGAAATTCACAGCCTGCCAACAGCTTGTCATCCGGGCGCTGCTAGTCCCGGATCAGCTCCTGCCCTACCCAGGTCCTTTCCGGACCTCATCCAGAGCTGCCTAACTCCAGAGCCGCGAGGGGCTCCTGACTTTGGGCTGATCTGAGTGTGTCCGTGAGGGAGCCTCAAGGCGGCCCCCGAGGGAGCTGGTCTTTCCCCAAAAAACTCACAAGGAGGAGACTCAACTCCCTCCCCCCAGACACACACCCCTGGGGGTCCTCCCTGCTCGGGGCTGCCAGCTCTAACCGGTGAGGAAGGGAGTAAGAAATGCCCTCTGCGGTTCCCATCCCTTCTCCCGCCGTGAGCTACGCCCTCTACCTCTGGATGCTCCCCGCTTTGGGCCTCTGGTCCTCCGGTGATCGTCCCTCCTTTCCCCGCTGTCCCAGGTCCAAGATTCATAAGCTAATTGGCCATTCACTCATTTGGGAGAGAAGGAGGTTTCTAGCTGCACAAATCTTTGGAAAGGGAGGAAGAAGGGCTGGACAGAGCTCACTCCAGACTTCCTATTTCCCAAAGTCCTCTGCGCTGCTGGTAGTTCCTGGGATGGACGGCTCCGCCCTTTCCTTGGGGGCTGACTCTGCCCACCTCCTCTCTTCCCTGCTAGCAGTCTGACCCCCGCATCCCTCCCCACCCAGGTATCACCTCCCTCCTCACTGGGCCTGCCCAACCCCCTCCTTCTTTGGTCCTCTGTGGGAGCCAGGTAGGAAATGTTGGTCTCAGGACTGCTCCTGCCTGTGCTCGCCCAGTTTAGGGCACTGTCTCCTGTCTTTCGAGGATGAAAGAAAAGGATCCGGGAGTCTCAGTCGTCCCGAGTTCCAAGCTCTCTTTGGCTATAAAACAGTTTTGGAGACGCAAAATTATTCTCTTCTCCCCTCCCCCCTTGAGGAGGGGAAAAAGAAATAATCTGGCCGTGTACAGGCTCCTAGCTTGGGAGTGGGACCTACCCTGGGAGGGCTGTGGCGTCTGCAGGTGGACGCGAGAAAAGAGCCAAGGAGTTATGGTTTACCTTGACAAATTTCAGTTCTAAATTGCTTCTCTTCACATTCTAATGGTCACAGATACTTGCAAAGTGCTAGCATTTACTTCCTTAACAACGGACACACACTTTCTAACTTTGAGCTCAATTCGTCGTCATCAAAGAATAAACTGGCTCCTCCAGTCTCCAGTGTGAGGAAAGGATATTCTTGTCTGTATTCTGCAATTTTGATATGGTCTGTTGTAAGGGGGACGTCACAGGCAGCTGGGGAGTAAATTGTAAGAGCAGGATGGAATACAGTCCCTCAATTAGTGGTTGTGTTAGGGTTCAAGTGGAAGACCACCCAAGGAGCACACGGCCACAATGCAATCCATTTACTCTACTGCATTACATTCCCCACTTCCGGTAGTCCATAATGAGGAATCTTCCTCATGGCCACATCAGTGTATGTGTCAATGGAGACCGTGGCCAGGGGTTGATACCGCTGCCAGAAGACCATGAGCTGGACCAAGCAGTTAAGAATGCAGGTCTATAGTCAGGAGGAGGAATAGGAGGAGAAGGGGTCCTAGAATTGTGGAGATAAATTGGGATGAGAATGGGCACTCAGGGCAGATTGTGAGCACTGAGTGAAGGGGAGAGGCTCAGAGGTAGTGCTGGCAATGCAGCTCCCTTCCAGGTAGAGCATTGTCCTGTAAGTGCCTGCAGGATCCCTCCAGCCCATTCCCAGGAGGCTCATTGTCCCACCTTAATTCCTCCTCTACTAGTAACTGAGTCAAACCTTTTACACAGAGTCAGATAAGGGTACATAGTGGGAACAAAGGAATTTTCCTGCTTGTAGTTTGCCTGAAAAATGTCTACACTAGTGTGGTACAATGTCCTATGTCGTTCTCCCCCACCCCTCCTCCAAATATCTAAGGGAATGGGGCACAGAATCCCTGAGAGGAGAAGGAGAAGCTGTGGGCACAAGGTCTTCAGGGACATGTCTGCAGTGAGTGCCAGGATCTTGAAGGCTTGGAGACTTGAAGGATGTGTATTCAGAGACTTTCCCTGGACTGGCCAACACAGGTCACAAGGGGGAGCATAGAACCTAGGACTGGGGCAAAAACTAGAACACCAGATATAAAGAGAGAAAATTTAGTACAATAGAAACTGACATTAAACCTTAACATTTGGGTATCTTAGCCAACAGACTTCATCTCCAGAAATCACCCTCGGATAGGAATTGATCCTTTTAGGAAGTTTGATTCCTAAGTTGTTTGTAGAGTTGGCATGTGATGTTTTTGTTACAGAATACCCTTTTGCAAAGCTCACATTAATATGGCATCTATAAATACTTGAATAACAATATTTTATAGATAAATTTCTTTACCCTAGATTCTGGAGGAAATCCAGAAAGTTTTGGGTTATATTTCCAAGCTCAAGATCCAAACTTCAATTGTCGTTAATTAAGGCTGCAAGCTACAAGTAATCTATTACTAAACTTCACCTTACTTCTCAAAGCATGTTCCCTAACAATTTGATAATATTCAATTATCAACCTAATAGGTTGTTTGGGGAAACAGAAACTTTAATTTTATAATTTGCCTCATGTGCTGATTATGGGACTTGTCACAAAAAGGCAGACAGGGAAAACATTTCCTCATGCCCCAGGGGACACATAGTGATGGGGCTTCATGTACAGGCTAAAGCTGTCACTTATGCCATCACTGTGCCACTCGAAGATTAGTAGTTTAGATGGTCAGAAGAGGTCCAGCCCAGGTTGAGCCCTAGAATTGCCTCTCTAACCATCACAGAACATTCTCTGTATCACCATTAGATCCCAGAAGCCTTCTCCTTCCTTAAAAGACAAGTCTTACCTATTACAGCTTAGAGAAATCTGCTAAGCAGCAGTCTAGAAACAATTTTCCATTCCCTCAAACAAGCCTTTCACATACCTACAAGGCTGATGACTCAGTTATTCTTACATAGTTTGGTAATAATTAACATCTTACACTTTAGTCACAAAACCTGAATTAAGGAAAAGGAGTGCTGAATTGAGCAGCTCCATAGTTAATATAAATCAGGGCCATATTATCTCCTGGACCTAGTCCAACCGAAGGACTAAGACAAGGCTAGATAGGAATCATTTCAGGATAACTGTCCAGAGAAATTTCAGAATCATTTGTGATTTTTCCAATACCATATACATTAATTTTAGAAATTATCTCTAGGTCATCTTCACCTTTTCTGGTTTGCTGTTACCATCAGAAAAATAAACATACCAGTTGGTATCCTTGCAAATGTTAAGCAATAATTGAGACACTGTATTTTTAGCATAGGGCTTATCAACTGTAAGTTTCAGTTCATAGTACAAATTGGTAAACAGAAGTAACAGAATCTATGATACAGTCAGGTTCACAATGAGCTTTTGCTTACATTCAAACAATTCTTAAAAGACATGTTTTAAGGGGGCAGCTGGGTAGCTCAGTGGAGTGAGAGTCAGGCCTAGAGACAGGAGGTCCTAGGTTCAAACCCGGCCTCAGCCACTTCCAGCTGTATGACCCTGGGCAAGACACTTGACTCCCATTGCCCACCCTTACCACTCTTCCACCTATGAGAAAATACACCGAAGTACAAGGGTTTAAAAAAAATGCATGTTTTAGCAGCAATTGACATAAAAGTCATATTTAGTCAATAAATACTTCTTTCTCCTTCCTGTGTGCAAGGAAGTGGTAAAAAGCTTGTGAGCAATATATCCTAAGGCTGCTTGGCTTGGTTTAGGTTTTTATTACTTAGCAACTTTGTCTCTTATCCCTCTTGTCTCGTATCCCTCTTTAACAAGTGAGATCATCCCAATTTAAAATTTTGCATGTATCAAAATCTTCATAATAAATTATTCTCAACAGATTTTAGTTTGAAGTCCACAACTTGTAAATAACTTTAAGTCCTTTAGCAATCCTTCAGTATGTAAACAAACTGAATTTCAAAGCATTTACTCTTATTCCTTTCAAACCTCTCTTTAAAACAGAATATAATAGAACGTCCAGTTTAGTTTCCTTTTACTTCAAAACATTGCTACATAACTGATGAAATACCATCAATATTATTCTGATTTACCATTTTTTGTGTCTATTTTGCACTAGAATTCACACCTATTATTTCTTTATCCATTAGAAACTCCATCTTTTGAAAAATACCAAATTCTTAGTATCTGTATTATTAAAACCCATGCATAGATTAACAACTTTAAAAACTTCTTGTGTGTAGTGATTACTTGTTGCTAGTTCCAACAGCACATACATTAAAAGAACATCTCATTTGAATATCCCAAGTTTAAATTCTAGAATAAGTTCTCAATAACAACATTACAACTTTTTTTTGATACCACAATAAATAAATTACATTGTACCATATCAAAAATCATTAGCAATCCTCAACCCTTAAAATCAATTCTTAAGTGAAAAATGCTTCTAATTGTGGAGTAAAATCTCCCTTTTGTCTTAAGGCTTAATTTTAAGTTGTCACAATATATGTTATTTGCTTTTTATAAATTTCCAAACCATATTTTCTTTGTATTAACTGTCTTTTATTCTCTATAATATCTGCAGTTTCCCCTGTTTATTTTAAATTTGTACTCTAATTGTGGTGAATTAGGGAAACCTGAATTTTTGCACAATACTATAGATGTTATAAAGTTGCTATTAGCTTCTTGTTCATTTTTTCTCTTTACAGAGCTAAGTTGGCAAGTCACACTTGATTGGTCACTGTACCTCTCTGAGTCTGTTCACCTGAGGCTATTCTACATGTTTGTTCTTACCCATAATAATATATTTTTTTAAACAAATTGCATGTTATTCCTTAGATCATGAATTTCTTCTCATACATTGCACATGCTTTTAAAATAATTTTTATATCCTAACAAATTACAATGCTGTCCAAATTTTTATATTCATAATATACTAGATTCTTAATGCATATATTATTTTTGAATTACCAAAATTTGAAACCTTAATATTAATTATATTTTTACCTATTGCTTAATGTGATGGCACAGATCTTAGAGTAACAATTTTACATGCTCATATGTTTACCCCAAATTCAGTCTGATAAGCATTTTTGGTAAGTGTGATCATTCAAATCTGTATTTCACACAATGCAAGTCCTAATAGATAGCTTTTCAATATAAGTTTTGTGCATTCTTAAATTTAACTGAAATTCCATTTTTTAACTAGTAGTCAATGAATTTACACTATACCTTCAGTACCTATTCAATTCCTTAGGAAATACATATTCTAATGGGTAGAGAAAAGTCCATATGTTTTGGGGAGAATGGGCGATGTTTTTTAGCTTCTCATAACTACTTCCTGCTGAACTGGGGTGGCATGGATGATTCACTCTCAACATATAATTTTCTCATGGACCAGACTCTGTCTAAAGGGGTCTAATTTTGAAATGTATGCCAATTGTATTGCTCTAATAATCTTTAAGTTAAATTTTCACTAACATCAGTGTGATTAATGTTAGGTTGAATTCACAGTTGTTTAAAGAAGCTTTTTCACTCTTGGTTAAGCACTAAGCAAGACTGATGTTGTTTTTGTTTTTGTTTTTTGCTAGCTAGGAAAGTTAAGCTGCACTTTTATACTTCTGTACACAACTCAGAATCATTGCTTTCTGTCTGAATAAGTTTTTCTTAGATTGCATTTTAGAATCTTTTGTAATTTTCATTAGATATATATCTCAGTACTTAACCTGTTGATAGAATTTGGTGATGGATCAATTTTGTCCCTTTTTCTGTCTTATGATTTCTATGTTCCCCTTTCTCATGGCCAGTGAGAAATGGAAGGAGAAATGTTTGACAGATTAGTTTAATTCTTGCCTTAATAAGAGCAGAGAATAAGATTTCTTTTAACCAATTAAATTATCTTAGAGTTTAAGACATTCAGAAATTATGATGTTATTTTCTGAATTTCTCTAACACCTCTGTCTTTTTTCTAAATTTCTCTAACACCTCTGTCTGTCTTCCCCATTCCTCCAGAATGAATGGAGGAGAGAGAAAGAGAGAGATTTATTTTTCCCAACATGTAACCGTTCCATTGTGATCACAAACAACATATAACACACAGACTGATCAAGGACACCTTTTCTGGGCATATCACACACACTCTGAAATATATAAAACATGAATTATATAAGCTAGATTCTTCTTTTCATCCTGGCAAAAGATCAATTGCTACAATTCATATCTCCATGACTAAAGAATTCTGTGAAAAAGAATGAGTCAGAAAAGGGTTAACTCTTAGCAAGGAGCTAGCTGACATATGATAAATTTCGTTTCTTAATTACCTTTTTTCATGCTTCAATAGATATCCTTCCAATGGGGAAAGAAAAAACTATGACAGAACTGGTTTTTCTAGCTGAAGCAAAAAGAGAGAGAGAGAGTCAGCCGCTTTTAAAAAGGGGGGCAGAAAGGAAAAATTCCTGATCACTTTAAAATTGCTGTTTCTTAGAGATTGCCTTATCTATGAAGTAGTCTTAAATCTATCTTCCTAGAGAGAGAGGAATACACTTTTCCTGGTGTCCTTCTAAGAAGGACCCAGTGCCCTTTGCTTCCCTCCCACCCCCACCCCCCACCGGCACCCATAGTGCATCCACTATAGGATTTCCTGGGATCTAATCCTGCCAGGAACTCAAACCCTGGACTTCCTGGAATCTAATTCCACCAGGGGCTCAAACTCTGGACTATCCCTAATTATTTCCCAGGGGACAGGGGGCCTCCTACCCCCTGAAGTTCCTTATCGAAGCTTCGTATCTTTGTCTCGGAGCTTTCAGATGTCTTCCTTCCCACCCATCTTAATGGACTCGCTTCCTGACTTTCCTGAGCTATTCCCTCACAGGAGATAGGACTCAGAAACAGGTGAGGAATTGGACTTTTGCCTGGGGACTTGTCATAGGGGGACTTGTCCTTCTATTCTCGCCTGGAAGGAACGGTAATTAATCCGTCCACTAAGCCATATGTCCATCCAGAGTCCGTATTACCCCCATACACAGTCACCTAGCCAGTCACATTGCACAGACACACCGCTCACCTCGGGAAAGTTGTCATGAAATCTGGGAGAGAACTTCCCCTGTCCCGGTGGTCGTGTCCATCCCAGACAAGCCCCCAAATGTTACGATTCAAGTGGAGGACCACTCAAGGAGCACACGGAGACAATGCAATCCAAGCAAAGGGAAATCTTTATTTCTAGCATGCTAGAGGAACTCAGCCAAAAGCTGGGGGGGTGGGGGTGGGGGTCATAGTCAGAGTAAAGATTATATACGTTTGGGGTTCTGGGTTGGTGCTATGTGAAAGCAGGGTATTGCTTGGGCTTAGGCAGACTTAGGGGCACCCTGAAGTTTCTGAAGTGGAACTTCTGTAGCCTTTGTAGTTAGTGGTTTTTGGCTGTTTCCCCAAGCATGTAGGGTGGGGGTTGGTCAGCCGGTAATGGTCATGAGCATTTACTCTACTGCATTACAGTTGCAAATTCTGAAATTCCATCCTTACAAAGTGGATTTGTAGATAAACATTGTTAGAAAAAAACAAACAAACAGTGATATATGCCATTGATCTCCAAACACATTCTTCATTTAATGTACTTCTTGTCATGAGTCAATGGAAAAACAAATCTTTCACATGGTAGGTAGCAATTCATTTTCTTCACTGCTTGGGGAGCTAAAACTGTGAAGAGTGATTCAAACTCTTTTGTCTATCATTCAGAGACTTTTAAGTTAATCAACCAAAAACTAAAGTACCCCTCTTAGTACCTTACCAGTCACTAGTATGAGAGTTCACAAGTCACTTGCTAGAGTGGGTGACAACTCCAGAGGCCACTGCCCATCCCCCCACAACACCTGCCCCTGGGCAGTGCTAGGCAAATTGAAAGCCTGAGATTGGTTCCTATAAATTGGGGAAGGGACAGAAAGTGATGTGGGAAAAGCACTATAAAAAGTCCTGAACTTCCTGTGCAAAGAATTCTCCTTTGGAGTCTCTGCTCCTTGGATCTTCTCCTTTGGACTTCTTCTTTGGAGGAGGGCTTCTTGGGGCTTTTGGACTTTGACTTGAAACTTTGGGCCTTTCAAGTGGAGTTTTTGGCTTTGGGACTTCAACTTTTGGCTTTGGAACTTTTTGGAGTCAGGAACATTCTTATTGGGTTCACTGCTGCTGCAGTGAGCTTAGCTCATGAGGGTTTTTCTGCATTGGGACCTTGCCCCGATCCTGCCTGGCTTGCTGGTGAGTGATTAGGATTCCCACAAGGAGATTGGAACTCTGTCAGAGAGCTAGCTTCATTTCACCCAATCTGCATTTAGGAGAGGCTAGGCAGTCTCCTTACCTCTTCCCCATCCACATTTCCCTCTTTTTACTAATATATCAATTAAACAAAATTGTTAAAAACAGCTAATAGTTTTCCTGACTTAAGGAATAATGATCACTGATCACTTTTTATGACTCTCTTATTTAGGCAAAACACCAATTGAAGCATTACATCTAATTGGCTAACTACGAAGTTGGAAAAGTACACTTATATTCTTCATTAAACTCTCCTTAAGTTAGTCGTTAGTAGCAAATTCTGGAGCTCAGAGTTTTTACTTGCCTCTAAGTTGGCAGCAGTTTTTAAAAATTATCCATAACCTACAGCTGTTGATCTGTTTCCTGAATGAAGGGTAAGCTCTAAATTTTTTTCTTTTCTTCTCCTCCCTCCCTTTTTTTTTTTTAAAGTTAACACAGCTAAATAGCTGTGCTTTTTTGTTAACAACAAACAGCTTCCACAGGGCTTCCACCTGGGCAAAGGCTTTCACCCTCCTGATTCTTTGCCTCCAGGGGAAGCAACCCTGACCCCACAAGCTTCCATCTCACAGCCCAGAATTTCTTTTTTATTAAGGCCTTTCCAAACCCCACTTGTCTCTATTAGGGAGACCCACTTTCAAACCACCCATGTGGACTCAGAGAAGTGACTTTATGCCCATGTGGTGAAAACACTGATCTCTAGCATTTAACCCTAAGGGGATAGGTGATTGAAGAAAGTTAACATCCCTCTCAGTCTGAGGCTAGTTGATTAAGGGCCTGCCTGTATTACACCAAAATTTTCATCTTTGAAGTCCCTAAAAAGATCACACACTGACTCTTACTCCTAGCCATTACACATTAGGGAAGCACCATCTACTAATAAAAATTAGAATTTCAAGAAATTTTACTAATTAAATTGAAAAATACTACATAGACAATTAAAAATGGTGCTTGATTAAAATCTGGCTTCAGAGTGATTTTAAATGGTGTTTCTCTACCTCTTGCTGCTCTTATGTGTTGGAAATATATAGAAATGCTGATGATTTATGTGCATTTATTTTGTATCCTGCAACTTTGCTAAAGTTGTTGATTATTTCTACAAGCTTCTTAGTTGATTCTCTAGGATTTTTTAAGTAGACCATCATATCATCTGCAAAGAGTGATAGCTTAGTCTCCTCCTTGCCTATTTTGATACCTTCAATTTCTTTTTCTTCTCTAATTGCTACTGCTAGTGTTTCTAGTACTATGTTGAATAATAGAGGTGATAATGGGCATCCTTGTTTCACTCCTGATCTTATTGGGAAAGCTTCTAATTTATCCCCATTGCATATGATGCTTGTTGATGGTTTTAGATATATACTATTTATTATTTTTAGGAAAGGTCCTTCTGTTCCTATACTTTTCAGTGTTTTCAATAGGAATGGATGCTGTATTTTGTCAAAGGCTTTTTCAGCATCTATTGAGATAATCATGTGATTTTTGTTTGTTAGACTGTTGATATGGTCAATTATGTGGATGGTTTTCCTATTGTTGAACCATCCTTGCATTCCTGGTATAAATCCCACCTGATCATGGTGGATGATCTTCTTAATTACTTGCTGGAGTCTCTTTGCTAGTATTCTATTTAAGATTTTTGCATCTATGTTCATTAGGGAGATTGGTCTGTAGTTTTCTTTCTCTGTTTTTGATCTCCCTGGCTTTGGAATCAGTACCATATTTGTGTCATAAAAGGAATTTGGTAGAATTCCTTCTTTGCTTATTATGTCAAATAATTTGTATAGTATTGGGATTAGTTGTTCTTTGAAAGTTTGATAGAATTTACTCATGTATTCATCTGGTCCTGGGGATTTTTCTTAGGGAGCTCTTTGACAGCTTGTTTAATTTCTTTTTCTTGCTTCTGCAAATAAGAAACTTCTCCAAGCTAGAGCCAAAGTTACATTAAAGTAGTAGTGGGGAGAATGTTGTTGGGTTTTTTGAATGTTCATAATTAATTATTGTTTTTTAGAAAAAATTTTCCATGGTTACATGATTCATGTTCTTGCTCCCTCCCCTCCACAAGCCCCCCCAACACTCATAGCCAACATGTATTTTGGGGAGAATGTTTTAAGGAGAAGATAGCCAAATTTCTACCTTCCTTCCTCAAGTACTTTTTAAAAATCCACTGTGTGCCAACATTGGGTGAGCCATTGGTTGAAAAAGCAAAGCTTAGCTAAGATATAGCACATCTACCCTCATCAAATTTTACAGCTAGTTTGTGAAAGGCCTTCTATGCATGAAAAAGAGTTTGAATTTTTATCTTGGTGTTATTGGGAATTCTTCCCTCAATTTGGCTTTACACATGCCATTTTGCTGATTTTGCCTCTAAATCACAGCATAATTTATATTCCTTTATTAATGGAAAGTTAAAGATAATGGAGGCATGTCATCATTCAGCAGAATGTTAGGATCAAGAAGACTTGGGTTTAAAAAAGTTAAGTGAATAGAGCACTGGACATGGAATCAGGAAGCCCTGAGTTCAACTCTGGCCTCAGATATTTACCAATTATGTGTTCCTGGGCAACTTACTCTCTCTGCCTCAATTTCCTCACAGTAAAATAGAGAAAATAATAATACCTACCTCTCCAGGTGATTGTAAGAATAAAATAAGATAGTATTTGTAATCACTTTGCAAATCTTATTATGATTATTCTGCCTCTCCCACATTATCTATTTGCCTTTAAGTCACTTAGCCTACCTATATTTCAGGATTTCCTTTCTGTTGAAATTGTTAGCAAAACCAACCTGTCACTTATATTTCAACCCATTTCTCTCTCTTTCCTTTCTACACTAACACTGTGAAATAGAGATAATTGTATTTGTGACACCTTATTCAAATATTTGGTGTGAGACAACTGCAAATGTTTAAGTGCTATGGTAGTCATTATTATTATTATTTGCTACATTTCAATACTTCTTTGTTTAGGGCAGGATTCAGTCTACAAAATTTGGCCAAAATGTTCTTCCTGGAATAATAATGATGAGTCTTCTTTACTTGTGTTCTTTTCTTACTACATCTCCAACCATGCCAAAATTCACTGTTTCCAAAGTCTCAATCATCCTATCATCAGATTTTGCAAATGAGACATGTTAGAAAAATGGAAAAATTTTAACCAAACAACTTTGAAAGGCTTATTTTTATCAAATAGCTCAGCTGATAAAAACAGATGATTGTCAATAAAATAGACTATCAGATAACTACAGATTTTCCTGCTTCTCAGAGATGACTAATGGTTTCACTTGTTAACATTCGGCAGTAAATAAGAGATGTTAGATTTGGTCATGTGTTCTATTCTAACTGTTCCCATCTAGTCAGTGACTAAAAATAATTTATACACACATGCACATACACATATACAGTTTTAGGTCGGTCTGAGAGGATACTCAGAGCAGTTACAGCTTCCACTATTGGCAAGCTACCATCTTGGCCACATATAAATATATTTGTATGTACACACACACACAGAGTACCATAGCATGGTGATTAAAAGTGTAAATCATTTTTATGGTATTTGGCTGCTCTAATAGCACTTGGCTGGACTGATTGAATGGTCCTCTATCTCGAGGTACTCCTATGCAGCATCTATTGGGTTGATATGAAGATGCTCTCACTGTAAAAATTAATCTTGCTCTATATGATGTAATCCCAAGCATCTAATGATTTATTAAGGATAATACAAAATCATGTCAATGAAAAAATCATCTTATAATAGAAGTAGCTAATTGGCGCAGTGAAATAGAAAGCTAGATTGGTGTCAGGAAGACCTGAGCTCAAATTCCATCTAAAATACTAGCTAGTTATATGGTTCTGGACAAGTCAGTTAGCCATTCTCAGCCTTGGCTTCCTTGTTTGTAAAATAGAATTGATAATAGTACCTACCTTGTGGTATTATTATAAGGGTCAAACAAAGATATATATACATATATATACATATATACACACACACACACACACATATATATATATATATATATATATATATATATATATATATATATGATGCACTGGGTAAACCTTAAGGGCATGTTATAAATGCTCTGATTATTATGGGAATTCATGTCCCTTTGAGTTTAACAACTTGTCCGTTTTCTCCACCCAGGCCCAGTCCAGCCCCCTCTGCAACTGGAGACTGTGAGCTTCTCTAATTATCTGCTACCCATTACTCCTGCTATGGTCTCTCTTGTTCCTTTCTCTGTCTCCAACCCCCTGAACCCTAATACTCTCATTTCCAACTCTATTACCTTCCATTTGTACTCTATGTATTTTGTATGTACATGGCGATTTGCATGTTCTCTCCCCCATTAGAATGTGAGCTCTTTGAGGGCAGGGACCTTATTTTTGCTTTTCTTTGAATTCTAATAAATGTTTGCTAACTGACCACTCGCCCCATCCACTATCCACTCTGGACTTCCCATTCCACAGCAAATTCCCTGCCATCCTGGGGCTCTTTCTTTCACATTCCTTCCAGCCTTTAGTCTTCATGGAGACCTAGATCCCCACTGATATCATTGTCTCAAGGGTTTTCCTGTCCAGCACTTGTACCTTCTCTCACATACCACACACACATGAGAGCATGCAAGCGCGTGCACACACACACACACACACACACACACACACACATCCTAGAGAAGAAAGCTGGAATATTCCTTGTTCCACACTCACTTCTAGATTGTACCTTTGCTTCATTCTATAACCTTTCCTCCTCTGAAATCCATTCAATCAAATCCAACCTAATCCTAACTTTAGGAGCTATGAAAAACTGATCACACATTCTCCCTTCTTTCTTAAGGAACTCGAAACCTCACTGACCAACTCCTACCTAATACTATAGAACTTCAGTATCTACTTGAATACTCCTTTAAACTCCATTACTCCTCATCTCCTATTTCCTCAAGAACATTGAGACTATTTATTATAAGCATCCTTTTCTTCTGTTTTCTTCAACTGTGAAAAATATATATGGAGGCACCAGGGATGTTACAATAAATCTAAATAGTTGTGGGTACACACACTGGGTTGTAGGAGAGACTGGACCAGGATAGGAGACCAGAGTTCACTGGATTAACACAGGAATGGCAGTTGGTCTTAACTGTCACCCAGCTCACCCTAGGCCAGGGTTTATGGAATCAACAGGCAAGGTTAAGGTTTAGCAGTTTTAATTATGTTCAACTAAAAGGTGGGAAAGGGATTTCTATACTTAAAATCTAAAGGACAAAACAACAGGGCAAGGGGGAGGACTTCTCTACTCTAATCTTAGTGATCTAGCAGGCAGAACCCAAAGGAGCAGTAATGGAGTCACTGGGAGGCTGCATCAAACCTGGTTCCAGCCAGGGTTTGACCAGCACAGCTATGGGCTGAGGGTGGCTTAGGGGCTCTCACAGTTATCCACAGATGTTCACAGGAATGCCAGAAGCCAAGGTGGTCCAAGGTATCCAAGTAAAGAGAGTGTGCTTGAGATGCTGTCCACCAGATCCCAAACTTCTCCTCCACTTGGGTGCAGCTATGTAGGTTCTTGTCCCCTTGCTAGATGTTACCACCACACAGGATCCCAGGGAAATCAGGATGCAGGCTGAGATCTCCCAGGGCTAGCCACAGTTTTTGCCAAACCCTAATGGAGTCTCTCAGGGCACAAGCACCTACTTCCTGCTCCCTCATTCCATCTTGGAATGCTCCAGCTCCAGCCTTCCTGCTAGGTCCCACCTTAACACTTAATTAATTACTAATCTTCCTCACAACAGTTCCCCCCTTTGCACAAAGCCAAAATTAACAAAATTTTAGTATTTGTGCACTACAAACTAAACTAAAATTCTAACCCAAAATAACAAACAACCTACACTAACTCTATTTTATCTAACACTATCCTATTCTACCCTACACTAAGGATTTCAACAAGGAAAGGTAAAAGAATAAATACATTGAATAGTTAATAGTTCAAAGCATAAAACAACAAGGAATAATGTAAAATTTCCAACAAAATCAACAAAATCAACAAATATGAAATATCAACATAAAAGTCAAAACAAACATCAAATATAACTCCTATTCTAATACAGAAACATCCTACCAACTAATAAATGCAAACCCTTTTGGAAAATACATTTTAACACAACATTGCATAAGTCTTTACATCAAAATTAAAACAAAACATCAAACTCCCTTATGCAAATTACATTTGAATGTTTGCAACTCAATTATATCAAAGTATTCACAGAATGTAAATATATACACATGATACATGCATACATACAATATATACACAATACATACATGTATGGTATATACATATACATGTGTATACACATAATATATACATATCAAATATACATATGTACACCCTTTACATATATACAATACTTACACTATAATATAATTTATAATATACACGTACTATTTACACAACTATTTACATCATTTGTGATATGTGGTCTGTAATATGTTATATGTTCTTCATGTAATGCAATTTTGTTATGTTTGTTGTATCTGCACTGTAATGTACATTAGTACCTTATCTTATCCTCTAATCTAATCTAATCTAATCTAATCTAATCTAATCTAATACTACATCTGTTTCACTAAACTATTCTAAGCTATCCCTATGGTATTAGTATATTAGTCTAGCTGCATCTACCTAAATAACTAGCTAATCTTTGTTAGTAACTAACTATCTCTTGATAGTACTTACTTATCCTATAGCTAATTCTAATTTTGTTAGTATTTATACATTGTTTCATTCCATAAGGAACACAACGTATCCTAACATGTTTGTGTCGTATGTATCTGATTTGTCATGTTGTTTCCTTGCTATATTGTGTTGCAACATGTTACTGATGGATGCATGATACCTACTAAAACTCCAGATCTCCTGCAGATCTCCTTTCTCCTCATGATGTTCCATTCCTCAAGGAAAACTTCTCTTCTCTCCAGTTTTCCTCTTCTTCTCCTCTTCTCCATCGAAGGTCTTGATAGTTTTATGTGCAATGTTGGATGCATATGAGTATGTAGTGATACTATATACATTACTCAAAATACTTCCAAACAATTTAATCCAAATTGTCCATGATTAATCCTCTTCTTTAAGAAAATCCTTGAAAATAATGTTTTTATCAGTTCAATTCATAAGTCCATCAGTCTTAATACAAAGTTCATAAATCCTGAATCCTGAATCCTCTTCATCCATGTCCTCTTCCATCCGAACGTCCTCTTCCACTGGAATGGTCCTCTCCTTACTGAACTTTCTGACTGCAGACTCTAATTGACTGAAAATCTCAAATTACACCATCTCTTCTTCTTCTTTCTTCTTTCTTCTTTCTTCTTTTTTCTTCTTCTCCTCCTCCTCCTCCTCGTCCTCCTCCTCGTCCTCGTCCTCCTCGTCCTCGTCCTCCTCGTCCTCCTCCTCGTCCTCCTCGTCCTCCTCGTCCTCCTCCTCGTCCTCCTCCTCATCCTCCTCCTCGTCCTCCTC
>NC_058132.1:491855999-491872054 GCF_016433145.1 Gracilinanus agilis
TCTTCTTCTTCTTCTTCTTCTTCTTCTTCTTCTTCTCCTTCTTCTTCTCCTTCTTCTTCTAATTCTCCTTCTTCATTATCAATAATCTAATAATCTCTACAGTTTCATTATCTATTTCATGTGCTAATTTAACATGAGAACAGTGATACCACGAATCTCTACCTAAAACTTTCAGAGAAGATGGTGAAACTAATACAACTGTATAAGGACCTACCCAATTTTGTTCTGTTGCTGATGTTTTGGCAAAATTTTTCACATAGACCATATCACCTGGTTGAAAATTATGAAGAGAATAATCCAATGGACCAGATTGAATTAATACTCCCATATCTTGTAATTTTCTTAGCCTCTGCTGTAAAGCACTCAAATATGAAGCAATTTGGCAATCACCTCCTAAGAGTGATGCATAAACAGCCTTACAAGTTTTTGCTTGTAGTGGAGCATGTCCAAAGAGCATCTCATATGATGATATATGTAGATCTGCTCTTGGTCTCGTATGTAGGTAAAACAAAGCTATGGGAAGAATCTCTGGCCATTTAAGATGAGTTTCAGCACAGAGTTTCCCAACCATAGTCTTGAGTTCCCTATTCATACGCTCCACCTAACCGGAACTTTGTGGGTGATAAGGAACATGATATTTAGGTGTTATTCCTAGATTCTCATAGACTCTTCTAAGGATATCCTGAGTGAAATGAGATCCCTTATCCGAATCTATGGTTAAAGGTACACCAAATCTAGGCACAATTTCCTTGAGTAACACTTTCACCACAAAACTATCTGTATTGGTATTTGATGGAAAAGCTTCAGGCCATTTAGTTAGTCTATCGACTATCACAAGACAATACTTGTATCTTCCAGCTTACAGATATAATCAATCTGTAAACTCTCAAATGGACAATATGCTAAAGGTCTACCACCCAAACCTTTCTTTCTGAATGCACTTTGATTGAACTTTTGGCAGACTGGACAGCTATTACAGATCTTATTTGCAACAGCATTTATTCCAGGAGCAACCCATTGTCTCCTGATGGAATCCACAACAGCTTGTGTACCAAAATGACCTTTTGTGTGAATGGCGTGACACAAATAGGTATACAAATTTTTTGGTAACAATGGTCTTCCTGTATCAGTAATCCATATCCCATGTTCTTTCCTAGCTCCAAATTTATCCTTCCATTTCTCAATATCTGAGTCTACATAAGCCTTCCCTAGATCATCAGAATCAATAGATATTAAATTCATTACATAAATTGGAGCATTCTGGGCTGCATACTTCACAGTGATATCAGCTCTGTGATTTCCTTTAGAGACTGAATCTGTACCACGAGTATGACTCCGACAATGAATTACTGCCAGCTGTTCTGGCTTTTGGATTGCTTCTAACAACTCAGTTATTATTCCTGCATGAGCTATTGGTTTTCCCAATGCAGCAATAAAACCTCGTTGTTTCCAGATTTTCCTGTTGCATGGCAAACAGAAAATGCATATCAAGAGTACGTGTAAATATTCACACTTTTACCTTCAGCTAGAAGACATGCTTGCTTCAATGCCACCAATTCAGCACCCTGAGCACCAAGATTACTAGGTAATGAGCCATACCACAGTGTCTCAAATTCTGTGACAACTGCAGCACCAGTACATCTAATTCCATTACATAAATATGATGATCCATCCATGAATAACACCCAGTCTGGATTTTCGAGTGGAGTATCTTTTAAATCCATCCTAGGCATATCCACAAGATCTACTACCTTAACACATTCATGCAATGGCTCACCGTTCTTTGGTAAATCCGGAAGAAGTGTAGCTGGATTAAGTATGCTACATCTCTTCAACTGGATGTTCTCACTACCTAAGAGAATAATTTCATACTTAGCTAATCGTTGGTCTGAATATGCTTGAGTACAAAACTTCCTCATTAGTGCTTCTATCTGATGTGAACAATAGACAGTCAAAGGACATCCCAAAACTAGATCAGCTGACTTCTGGACTAACATAGCTGCTGCTGCTACCTTCCTTAGACAGGGTACTGTCCCCACAGCTATTGGATTTAATTGACAACTGTAATACCCAAATGGATGATAACTTTGTCCAAGAGTCTGTGTCAACACACCAGAAGCTATACCCTTTGTTTTGTTGACAAACAGCTGAAAAGGTTTCTCATAGTCTGGGATTCCTAACACAGGTGCAGATAGAATGGCTTCTTTCAGCTTATCCAAGGCTAATCGATGTTCAGGCTTTAGTTTCAGAGGTTCTGGCTCTGTATACCTGGTCAGATCTGTTAAACACTTAGTGATCCCACTATATCCAGGAATCCACTGTCTACAGAAACCAGTAGTTCCAAGAATAGCTCGAAGTTGTTTCTTAGTTTTAGGTGCACTCAATTTCTGTATGTCAGCTATTCTCTTTTGTGTAATACTTCTGGAACCCTCTAATAACACGAATCCAAGATATTGCACCCTGGGTAAAATGAATTGTAATTTCACTTTGGAGATTTTATGTCCTCGTTTATACAGTTCAATCAAAAGAATCTTGCTGTCCCTAAGACACACCTTTGCATTTGGGGATGCCAAAAGAATATCATCCACAAAATGCACCAATTTACTCTCTTTAAATTTAATAGTTTTTAGATCTCGATTTAGAATTTGAGAGAAAATAAATAAAAACCTTTGACATCATGTCCCATTCTCTCCTCCTTTCTTTGAGTTTCTCTGACAAAAGAAGACTCTTCTTGCCAAGGTCAACTCCTCTGTGCTTACAAGATCCCATTATATTTTTCTCTGTCCCTTAATTTTTCAGCCTCTCCCTATCAATAAGTTCCTTTCCTATTGCCTTCAAATATGCCCTAACATGCTGATCCTTAAAAAAATTCACTAGGGTATATCTTATTTTCAAGCTATTATCTGATATTTTCCATTTCTCAGCCATGATCCTTGGGAAAAGCTGATTATACTCATTGCTCCCACTTCTCTTTCTCTTTAAGATTTTGCATTATGGTTTTCAGTCTTATCACTCAAGTGAGACATCTCTCCCCAAAGTTAACAGTGATCTTTTAATTGCCAAACATGATGATCTTTTCTCAGTCCTAGCCCTTCTTACCTTTGCTAATGCATTTGAAATTGTTGACTACCTTCTTTTCCTTTTTTCTTTGGTTTTCATGACATTCCTTTCTCTGATTCACCTTCTACATGCATGACTGCTCCTTTTCAGTCTCCTTTGCTGATTAATCATCAATATCACATTCTCTTATTGAGGACTTTCTCCAAGGCTCTCTGTTGATTTCTTTTAGCTTTTCCTTTTACATTCTTTCCTTGGAAACCCCATTATCTCCAATGGGTTTAGTTATTATATTTATGCATCTATCTCTCTGAACTGTATACTCAGCCCCAGCCTCCCCCTTGAGCTTCAGTCACATATTACCAATTGCCTGGAGTGTATGTGGTGTGCAGGGAAAACTAGCACCTTTAGTAATATGGGTTTGTGGGGCCCTTTTAGTACTGCTTATTCACCTTTGGTGTCTACTGTAACATACATGATCTTAAGTGAGGTGAAACTGCCTCACAGAATTCCATAGTACCCCCAAGAACTCCAGGAGAAGGGGCAGTTGGGGCAGTTAAGAATGTGGGTATAAAAGCCAGGACACCCAGCTTGCAAGGGTCACTTTGGGGATCAAGGGTGGCTGGGGGAAAAGGTTAGGAATTGCTTCTCTTTTTGTTAACTCATCTCTGACCTTAGGGAGCAGGGTGATTCTTTGCTGTTTACTCTACACAGACTAAACCAGGCTGTGTGCACTGAGAAAATACCTCACATGCAATATCTCAGTTAATTTCTAATCAATATAGATCTACATCAAGATTACCCCTTCACCCTCTTAAACTTGACAACATTAAATTAAGAGAAAAGTTAGTTTATGAGGGAGTTAGAAGTTAAGTTATTCAAAAGCATTCCCCTTTGGGGAATGCTTTATCTAACAAGTTTTCTGAAGATATTGGGTAGTTTTCCTTACCCTCAGTCCTAAAATTTGCCCTCCTTCCCTTTTTCCCTGAAATTAATAAATCCTTTCCCTTGTTACGTTTTTGAGCCTATGTGAAGTTATACTTTGGCTTTACCAACCAATTTCATACATTACCTAGGCAAAATCTTCATCCAGGCAAGCACTGAACATAGCTCTTATCCAGAGAACAAGACTGCTGTATTGAAGACATCCTGAACCTTTATCTACCTTAGGTTTTGGGGAATAATCTTCTAACAGTGGAAGTTGCTAATCTCAGTGGGATTATTTCTTATCTACCAATTTAGGTCTGGGATAGCCAAATCAAAACAGCCTCCATTTCTTGATCTAAGAGGAGTTTCTGTTACAACTGTTATTCGAGGCTGTAACTACCTTAAGAGGGGGAGGGGAAAGAATCCTATCCACTAACTCCCCTTTCCCCCCATTAGTTTAGGCAGCTTCATCTTTTGCTCTGACTCCATTACCAATCATTGCCAATCTGACCCATCCTTTCACTACCTATCACCCAACTCCCACCTGTGACTTCAGGAAGCTGTAACATGACCAACAGCCATGATCCAGTAAAACCATCTCAGCAGAGAGGCTAAACCAGGTTGAGGGTAATTGATAAGCCTCAACCCCTTCAGTGATTTAGAAGGGATATCTATGCCCAAGAACATGAAGATTTCTCTCAATGGAATGGGCAAATGAGAACAATTTGTTCCACTGGGCAAGAAGGCAACTGAAGTAGGTGCTGTGGAGCCCCTGGAGGTTAGTTAGATATTGAAGATTCCAAGGTCATCCACTCCATCCTAGGCCATTGCCAGTCATCTTGACTTTTGTTTTATCACTGGACTTGGATGTTTCTGGAAAAAATAATGAGCGTGATAGCTTTGTGCAATTTTGCCTCACTTAAATCCAATTTAGGAGCAAGTCAAGGCATCACCCCATGATACCATTGGTCTTCTTCAAAATAAAGGAGGAACAATCATATCAGTGACCTAATTTACATTTCAAAATATATGTCTCAGAGATATCTTGAGCTTGAATTTAATAGTCCCAAACTGAGCTTATTGTCATTCCTCATAAACCCATCCCTCTTCCAAACTTCCCTATTTCATTTGAAGGCACTGCCACCTTTCCAGTATCCTGGTTACCTAAAAACCCTAAAAATCCAATCAATTCTAATTCTTGCCATTTCTACCTTCACGGACAGAAGATTCAGTGTCATGGATGAAGGACTATGAGTTGTAGGAAAGGTACAGATCTGTATTGGTAAAGGGAGTTCCCCACCAAAACTCCTTATGTTGGTGAAATATAGGTCAGGTTAAAACTTATGTGTGCACATGCACATACACACAAACACACACACACACATACACACACACACACACACACACACACACACCTATCCTATATCTTCTTTTTACAGAAATACTTTTGACCCTAAGAAATTCCATTATCCAAAAGTATGTAATTGATATTTTGACAAGAGATACATTTTTGTATTATTAGATTTTTTCTTTTTAATCATAACTAAATTGTTTCCTAGATGAGGAGGAACTCATTCTCCATAATTAATATGTTCCAGCACTCTTCATGTAAGCTGAAAAATATACCTAATAGTAAATTCCATTATTTAATAAGTATTTCTTATATGAGCAAAAGTAGGTACTTCAGGACTTTTCTTAGGCTTATCAGAGCTACTAGCATCATTTCTCTTGTACTTTGGGGGCATTATTAATAACTAAATGGGCTTAATGAAACAGAGAAGCATTGATATTATGGGATAAGACTTGTTACAGGCTAGAACTCTGGACAAAGACTGATGCAGGAGCTAAAGGATGGTATAAAACAATGTAATGACTCACTATCTCTTGTCAGAATGAGAATGAGAGTGACTGGGGCAAACTGCTATGAGACTACACTGCTTGGGAAAATGGCACAGATTGAGCACATTATCAAAATGTTTTATTTTATGTATTTTTCTGTCTTTATTTTATCAATTGCTAACCACATATACCTAAATTCACATTTTTTTTTTGAAGCCATATAAAACAAGGTCCTGCTGTAAATGTAAAATGTACTCAAGGCTGCTGTAAAAAGGAATTCTTTATTATTTTTTTAATTTAATGGGGGACCTGGAGGTCCTCTTACTGTAGAGATGTGTAGGGATTAACAAGAAGTGACAGGAAGTAGAAACCATAGAGACAGGAAGGAGGAACCATAGAGAGGAAGTGAGGTAGGAGGAGGTTATAAAAGGAACTGAGCAATGGTTGGTCAGCCTGTCAGTTGCTGACAGTTAGAGGAGTTAGTTGCTGGCAGTTAGGTCTGTTAGTTGCTGACAGTGAGGGCTGGCAGTTGCAGGGAAGTTGTCTGCTGGGAGTATGTTGGGTTGGTGGTTGGCATTTAGTTACTAGAATATAAAGGTAGGCCTGAGCTTACTGAGAGGGCTTTTTGGCTTTAGCCTTTAGAGGGCTTTTTGACCTTTTCTGCGTTTTGGAAGGTGGTTAGTCTTCATTGACAGACCTAACTGGGGTTGAATTAAACACTGATTGGGTTAGTTTTCATTGAGCTGGATTGGGTTGGAACTTTGTGAGGTGGTTGTTATAAATAGATACAGGCAGTTTTACATAGTAATATTAGGTAGTTATAGGATAACTAGCATAGACATTAGGAAATTTTCTTTATCTCTTTCCTATATTTCTCTCCTTTACTATATTCATTTCATGATATTCTTTTACTATCTCTATTTTAATTAAACTAAATTATTAATTGTTAAAAGTTGCTAGAAGTTTTCTTTTCTCTGGCTTAAAGGGATAATACTAATTTACAACTCTATTATATTATCATTTAAACTTAAATTATTAAAAACTGCTCTCTTATTTTGTCAAAACTCCTAATTTAACCCTTACACTGCTTACAATTCAGAATAATCAAATATCTCATTCAATATTTTATACAATTCAATAGAGTCTCTTTAGTTTTTGGTTAGAATTTCTTGGGCTTGAGAAATATATAATGTCCTTTAGGAAAAGAAAAAACTCTCACCTTTGGTCTTATAATCAATACTAAGAAATTGTACCAAGGCAGAAGAACAGTAAGAACTAGGCAATTGCTTTGTGACTTGCCCAAGGTCACACAGCTAGGAAGTGTATGAGGCCAGATTTGAACCCAGGACCTCCCATGTGTAGGCCTGGCTCTCAATTCACTGAGCCACCTAATGGCCCCCTTAAATAGCGTCTTAAATGCTTTCTAAACCTGTGATGCTTAACATATATTATAGCTCATTATGAATATTTCCCGAATTAAGCATAATTATTTTATCATTATTATTGGTTGCACAACTATCTAGCCCTAGATTCATTATTATTCCAATCAGAATACTTCCTTATAAACAAGCCTACTTCCACAACTGTTCTGCTTTAATTTGGTAAAGCAGTCAAAACACATGCTGTTAAGAATATAAATAGCATATCAGAAACTTTCAATTTATTCCCCAGGTAGACTTAGAGGTGCTACCCCTGTGGTGTTTCTCTGTCAAACTTCACAAGTGACTTCTTTTTTAAAAAGGTATGTGTAAGAAAAAAATAGGCCAATATCTCATCTCCTCCCTCTCCCAGCTTCAAAGAACTTTGTACCAGGGATCAACCCCACAGAGGTTGTAACCAAAAACTAGAAACAGACTCATTGTGCATTTGGTAAAGCACTCATCCTTTATAGTATTTGTAAATTCCTCCTCCATTTGTCATCTATACCTTTAAAAATGCTTTTCTAAAGGAAATGTTTACATATAAGATCATTGTGTGAACACGTTTTTCTACATGATTTTTTTTCTAAGTCAGAGCTTCCTTGGTTATACATTCCTAAAATTTAGTAGCCAAGCAGGAGCAAAGAAGAGTTTATCAGACTGGCTGCTAGCTTCCAGCTGAGATGGAACTTCCTCCTGACTGTCCTAAGCTCTGCCACACACACAGTTTTGGTAAGGCATCATCTTCAGCCCCATATTGCTTAGTGTTAGTTACTGTTGAATTATGGGGACTTTATACTTTGATACAGGCATAGCCAAGGGAACTTTGGTAGGAAAAGAAGGGCAGTGGTTCTTGGGACATCCCAATGGGAATTTCATCTCAGCAATTGATAAGGAAGTCATATTGCAATAAAGCATGGTCCTAGGCAGCTTCATGGAGAGGGACAAGGCTAGATTTTCCATTTTTTTAATACAAAGAATAGAATAAAATCAGTTTTATCATATGTATAATGAGGTTGACCTTGATATAATGGCCCCTTCTACCTCTAAATCTATGATTCTATGATCCTAGGAATTTTTCTGGCCTTTTTTTCCCCTCATCTGTAAAATGAGACATAGGATCAAATGGCCTCTGAGCTCCCATTCAATGTTGTCCCTCTCTATTCCCCTAATTTATATCAACCTCACAAATACACTGGAGTTTAACTGTCCTCAGAGTTTGGGACGAGGAACTGCTATATAGATTAAAATGAATTACTTTGCTTACTTCAGTAATTCAGCTTCTTTGGATGGTGTCTAAGATGATTACTTCATATATGAAAGGAAAATGGAAAATTTGCTCTACAGTAATAAGACAACAGTATTTCAGTCTAAGTCTAGAAACAGGGAAAGAACCCATACTTGTTTTTCTTGAACCAACCCATTCTCTCCTCTGGACATAAATATAAATATGTATTAGAGATTCCACCTAGATCCATCTAAATCTCTAGGTCTACAGAATCCATATGGATTTTGACAACTCTCCCTGTCTTCATGATGAGATGTATGCAGAGAACTTTATTAGAAGGGGACACTTGCCATGGATCTGGACATGTAACCTATTCCCTGCTGAAGTCCTTTGTTGAGGTTATGCACCTTGCTGATTGGTCCCCAGTTATTGAGGATACCTTGAAAATGACTGTCAAATGAGAGATTCTTGCAGGAACTTCCCCCATCAGAGTTTCTAAGAGTAAGGAGAAAGGGTTCTATTATCTCTTTAAGTCTTTCACCCTCTTCACAGTGTTCTTATTCTTTGACTCCCCTCTGACAATGGCCTTTACTCTGTAACATTTTTTATTTTTTTACTTAAAAAACATTTTTTTCTCTTCTTTCCATATGCCAATATGCCGTAACATATCTCAAGTGTAATTGGCCAGAGATTCCTCCATTGTGCATACGTGCTGAGATTAGAGCATGATATGCAATTTCATTGGCTTTGGGAACTTCTGGGTGAAAGAAACTCCTCCTCCCAATGAAGATTGCCATCTTCTTTACAACATATGATTTTAGAGAGTTGCCCAGGGCACTAAAAGATTAAATGACCTTCCCACAGCCACACAAGAAGTGTGCTTCACAAGAGGGACAAGCGGTCTTCCAGTATTTGGGTTGGCTCACCAGCCACTATGCCACACGAAAATCAATAAAAACAGTACTTATTCCATCAGATTGAAAGGCCTGGTAGTTACTGGCTAAAATGTTGTGATTACTGTAGCCTACCCAGAGCAGCACTTTGTATCAGTCACTGAATATCCGTAACTTTTGGTCCACTGAGGATTTGTAATAAGTCCATTGTCCCTACCCATTTCCTAATGAAGCCACAGTCATTTTTCTTTTCTTTCCTACCAAAAGGCATTTCACAGATCCAATGTTTTCAGCTCCATTGCGCATGCTTTTTCCACATTTTCTCCTAAAATCTCCCTATTTATAGCTTTAAAATTCTAGCATGATAGACTTCATTTTGCCATGTGCTTCAGACTCTTTTCCCTTGCCCACTTAACACATAAGGGTATACAATAACTCAAGCAGTGAAGAACTTAAGAAGTGACTATATCTGAGGCATCAGAAGATGGCAACAATATCCCTTCTGTGATTCCCTTTGTCTCCCCCCTTCCCTGCCCTATTCTATTCCTATGTCTCTGTTCAGCTGTCAGATAGACCTCAGAGAACAGTCTTTCCCTGATCAAGGGAGCTGTCCCCATAGTAGATACTTCTCTCATTAAAAGTAGAGGAGGAAGAAGGTTAGTGAGGTAGCATAGTAGATAGAGTTCCAGTCCTAGAGATGGGAGATCCTGTATTTAAATTAGGTTTCAGACACTTCCTAGCTGTGTGACCCTTGGCAAATCACTTAACTCCCATTGCCTAGTCTTTACTGCTCTTCTGACTTAGAATTTATATCAAGAGAACATAAAGTTGAAAAAAAGAGGTAGAGGAAGAGAAGGAGGTAGGGGAGGAAGTCAGTGCTTGTCTAAAGACTAGGTCCTACATAAGGTATGGATGGTATCAAAGATCCCACTCTGATTCCCCCCAGTCTGTGAAAATTGCAAACCAGTTGTACAAATGAAGACTTAGTGAATAAGGCTTGCCAAAATCTTTTAAAAGTTGCTATGTTGACTTTACAGATCTGCCTTTCTGGTTTTGTTTTGGTTTTGGTTTTTTAAACCTAGGCTCCTGGCATCTATTTAATTTGCTGCTTTTGGAATATGTAATTCATTTACTTCAGGCATGTATAGAGAATGAGAGGGAAGAGGAAGAGGAGAGCAATCTCAAAGAAATGCAGCCAAATGCATCTCCCCTCCAGTCCACTCAGGAGCCTCTGCAAAGTCCTGATTGTTTACCAATTAATAAACATGGAAGCCAAGACAATGATGATGAGTCACCTCATGTCACTCTGAAACACATTAGCTAGAGTGATGTTCGTCTTAGCAGCATAATTCTTAAGGGTTTCTGGTGGACACTGCTACAGGCAATAAGGTAAAATCACTAGTGCATAGCATTACTAAAAACTTATATTGCCTAATGAATGAAAATTCACATCTGTATGGGCAAGGAAAGAAATGGGAGATGTAGGAGGAGAAGAAGAACTGTAAGTAGGAGCAGTAGCTGAATGATGGCACAAGCAGTGGAAAATCTTCCTGTAATCCCAAAAAGAGTGGAATTGTCTATTTCTAATACTAATTTGTAAAGCTATTTATTATACATGTATTTTGGATATTGACATATTTATTACAGATCTGCTTTTTAGATCCAGGTGTTTCACTTTCAGCAACATGGCACCTTAAATTTAACATTAAGAGAGGGCTCACCCTAAGAGAAATGGAGAAAGGAAAGTTTTATTTGTTATTTTTTGTAGAAGCGATTGCTATGTAAAGATAAAAAATACCAATAAAAGATATTTTCTTAATGTTACCTGAGATCAAGAATGGCTGGCTGCATACCACTGCTGGGTTTGTACCCCAAAGAGATAATAAGGAAAAAAACTTGTACAAAAATATTTATAGCCATGCTCTTTTTGGTGGCAAAAAAATTAGAAAATGAGGGGTGTCCATCGATTGGGGAATGGCTAAACAAATTGTGGTATCTGTCGGTGATGGAATATTATTGTGCTCCAAGGAATAATGAACTGAAGGAATTCCATGTGAAGTGGAATGACCTCCAGAAACTGATGCAGAGTGAAAGGAGCAGAACCAGGAGAAAATTGTACACAAAGACAGATACACTGCGCCACTATCAAATGTAATGGATTTTTCTACTAACAGCAGTGCGATGATCCAGGACAATCCTGAGGGACTTATGAGAAAGAACGCTATCCACATCCAGTGAAAGAACTATGGGAACAGAAATGCAGAAGAAAAACGTTTGTTTGATCACATAGCTTGATGGGGCCATGATTGGGGATGTAGACCCTATTGCAAATATTAATAATATGGAAATAGGTCTTGATCAATGACACATGTAAAACCCAGTGGAACTGCTCGTTGGCTATAGGAGGGGGAAGGGAAGAGGGGAGGGAAAGAACATGAATCATGTAACCATGAAAAAAGATTCTAAATTAATTAATTTAGTTAATTAATTTTAAAAAATGACTGGCTGCAATTTACTAATTCTGTTCTACCAATAATCAACAAAATCCAAAGAAAAAAATTGTAACATGAAACTTTCCATCCCTGCTTTCAAAATAACCAGAGTTGTTCTATAAATTTTCCTTCCTAAAGCAATACCCAGTCCAGGTTTTTCAATTTATGGACAAGTAGTTAGATATAGGATCTTAGATTAGAGCTGCAAAGGACCTTAGAATCCATCTAGTCCCACTCTCTCCTTTAACTAATGAGAAACTGAGACTTAGGTGAAATGAGTTGCCCAAGGTCACAGAAGCAAATGTCAGGGGCAGGATTTGAATTCAGCTTCTCTGACTCCAGAGTCAGTGTGCTTCCAATTCTACCAGAATGAAGCAAATCTTGTTAGGACCAGGAGAAGTAGTAAAGGTGCTTCTTGAGGTTTTATAATTTATTCTTTGCCCTGTTCACATGTCTGTGTTTTCATTTAATTTTTTTTAAAACTCTTACCTTCTGTCTTAGTATCATTTCTAAGGCAGAAGAGTGGTAAGGGCTAGGCAATTGACATTAAGTGATTTGACCAGGGTAATGGTAAATTGAACAGCCAAGTTGCAAAGAAGATGATAGACAGTTACCTGCTTGGAATGCGGAATGAACCAAGCCTGGCAGGAGCTGGCAGGTGCCAAGGCAGTTGAGGCTCGTGTATAAAAAGAAGAATTTGAACTGAGAAGGGATCTTTTTTTTTTTTTTTTTTTTTTGAGACTGGTGTTTTGGAGAGGAAGACTTGGTGAGAATAGGCTTAGATAAGCTTATTAAACCAGCAACCTGTATCAATCAATTTCATTAGTCTCTGATCCTCAATCAACCAGATCCTGAAATAATCTAAACCAGAATTAACCATCAAGAAGGAACAACTATCAGCAGAGAAATCTTGATTTAGGTTGGGGTCATTGTGGCCCAACCAGATTGGCAACTGGCAAACCTGATTACTATCAATTCAGATATCATCATAATATCATTAGCTTTTAGATATTTAAGGACTTCCTGTTTCCCTTCGTCCCAGCCATTATCCTGCTTCCCTTCCTTAAGCCTGTTCAACAATAAATCTTCAAACTTAGCATAGTTTGGCTTTCTCGATAATCCTGAGGCTTAGTGATCACATCTTTGGGATATTTAAAGGGAAGAGGTGAAGCGTATCATCCATATCAAAGATTAATTCATAGTCAATTTAGTGTTATCCATCTTGGGCCAGATTGTTAGTTAGGCAGGATATCTGTATAATTCTATCAGCAGATTCTTGTCTTGCTGGCTATTCTGGGACACTGTTATTCTGAAGTTTGGGTCCAGCAGTTTCTCCATATTTAGTAACAACTATTGCTGTGGGGTCCTTTGAGATTCACTGTTCCAGCTTAAGTGTCTCACTTAGGATTCACTCACTTTACCCAGTTTCAAATCCTCATACCATCAGGAGTATCATAATAAGCTAGGAAGTATTTAAGGCCAGAGTTATGAAAAAAAATTTAACCCTTACCTTCTGTCTTGGACGTAATATTAGGTATTGGTTCCAAGGCAGAAGGACAGCAAATATAGGCAATTATGGTTATGTGACTTGCCTAGGGTCTCACAGCTTCTTTGGGAAGGGAGAGATGCAGTCAGATACCAAGGTTACCAAGCTAAAGAGCCAATTATAATATCAATTAACCCCAGGTGGGTCCTAAAGGGATATAATCCATTGACCTAAAGGATCCTGCCTGGGCACTGTTATAAAGGAGGGACGTGTCATCCCATCCTCTCTCTATACTTCATCTACATACATCTAGTAGAGGAGTAGTATCATTATAACACTTCTTCACCCATCTTCACTGTCTTCAATTTCCCTCTTTAATTTGGGAACTCTCCCCACCCCTCCAAGACAAGCTTTTTTATTTTCTCACTTGATCTCTGATTTAGTTCTAAAATATTTAAAAGATAATCACATACATAGATGGCTAGCATAGATGAGATGAGAACAGTCTATGCAAGTTATAACAATTCACACCATTGAGAATTATTTCTATTTTTTAATTTTACATTATAATTCTCACTGCTTTTTTTACAGAGTATTATTCATTCCTTGCAAAACAATTTAATTCAAAGTAGCAAAAATTAAATTAATCACATACCATGTGTAAGTGCACTGTGCTAGGCACTGGGTTACAAAAGTGAAAAAGCACTCTCTGCTCTCAAGGAGTGTATGATTTAGTGGGATAACTACAATAAATGTCCATTTAACAATAATTTAAATTATATCATTGCAAAGAGAAACATAATAAATGAAAAGATCGCTAGAACTGGAATCAGGACTTTAATCTTCCACTAAAATTCACCCTGATACATGGTAGCTACATGAATATGAACAAGTCAGAACATCAGGCAACTCTGTAAGTCTTTAATTGCAAAAGTATTTTCACTTCAGCTGGGGAAGGATTTCAGATGCTGGGAATGTCCTGATCAATAAAATTATAGGTTCTTGAGGTGCTGATAAAAAGTACCAAGCAAAGTGGTATGATAAAATTAAAGACCATTTATCACAGGATGAAAATTTATTTTTTTTTTTTTTATAAATTTATTATCCATGGTTCTCCTTTTATTATAAATGTAGTTACATATTTTTCTAGATCAGAGTATGAATTTGAGGAAAGTACATTGATTTATTGGACTTATCCAGTTTTTCAAAAATATTCACCATGATGCATCTCAAGAGGAAATTTTTACTCTAAAATGAAATTGCTTTTTTTTTTTTAACCCTTGTACTTCGGTGTATTGTCTCATAGGTGGAAGAGTGGTAAGGGTGGGCAATGGGGGTCAAGTGACTTGCCCAGGATCACACAGCTGGGAAGTGGCTGAGGATGAAATTGCTTTTTTAAAATTTCTATTAACTAAAATACTCTTCAGAGAACTGTGGCATGAAAAAGGCAGGATATTTCACAATAATACTGACTTTCCTAATCCTCTGCCCCATATCGTCCCACAGTTTTGCAAGGATTTTTCCTTTTAATGGATTAGTTTTCATAAAGTTGATTACTTTTGTAGCAACTTAATGGTATAAACTCATTCCTGCTTCTTGAATCAAGTGATTAGCTATGAAGCATGAAATGCCACATTTTAAACTCATGTTACTGGGCTGAAATTTTTTTCATATTAGTTAAGATCCCTCTGTGCAGTATCCAGTATAATTTTTTTTAAAACCTATACCTCTCTCAAGACAACAAGAACAAATAAAACAAAGTCAAAAGACTGAAAAAATAGAAGGAAACATGAAATATCTCAATGAGAGAGTGACAGACCAAGAAAACCTGTCTAGAAGAGACAATTTGAGAATAATTGGTCTTCCAGAAAAACCAGAAATTAATAGAAACCTGGACTCCATACTAACAGAAATAATTCAGCAAAATTGCCCTGAAGTCCTACAACAAGAGGGCAATATAGACATTGAAAGGATTCATAGAACACCTGCGACATTCGATCAAGAAAGGACAACACCCAGAAATATAATTGCCAAATTCAAGAGTTTCCAAGCAAAGGAAAGAATCTTACAAGAAGCCAGAAAGAAACAATTCAAATATCAAGGAGCACCAATCAGGATCACACAGGATCTGGCAGCCTCCACGCTAAAAGATCGCAAGGCTTGGAATACGATATTCAGAAAGGCAAGAGAGCTGGGCCTGCAACCACGGATCAACTACCCATCAAAACTGACTATATATTTCCAGGGGAAAGTATGGGCATTCAACAAAATTGAAGAATTCCAGGTATTTGCACAGAAAAGACCAGGGCTAAATGGAAAGTTTGATATCCAACCACAGAAATCGAGAGAAACATGAAAAGGTAAATAAGATACAGAGGGGAAAGAAAGAAAACTCATAATTTTTAAATTTGCCTTTTTAAGGGCCCCAGTGAGATCTAATTATCTGTATTCCTATGTAGAGAAATGTTATGTATAATTCTCTGTAGTGAACTCTATTCACTATTATAGTATCCACTATTATAGTAATCAGAAGAATAATTCACAAGGTGAGGGTGGAACACTAAATAATCAGAGATGACATGGGGGATGGGAAAGAGGGGGTGAATAGCAGGGGAAACCAAGAGAAACTTGAGTGAATAAGAAAAATAGGATATTCTGTTACACACAAAGAGGGCATGGGAGGGAGAGGGGACAAATACTATTATAAGAAGGAGA
>NC_058132.1:491877025-491955323 GCF_016433145.1 Gracilinanus agilis
ACTCAAATATACAAGGAGTTAAAGCAATTGTATAAAAAATCAAGCCATTCCCCAATTGATAAATGGGCAAGAGACATGAATAGACAATTTTCAGGTAAAGAAATCAAAAGTATCAATAAGTACATGAGAAAGTGTTCCAAATCTCTAATAATTAGAGAAATGCAAATCAAAACAACTCTGAGGTATCACCTCACACCTAGCAGATTGGCTAAAATGAAAGAAGGGGAGAGTAATGAATGTTGGAGGGGATGTGGCAAAATTGGGACATTAATGCATTGCTGGTGGAGTTGTGAACTGATCCAGCCATTCTGGCTCGCAATTTGGAATCATGCTCAAAGGGCTGTAAAAGACTGCCTGCCCTTTGATCCAGCCATACCATTGCTGGGTTTGTACCCCCAAAGAGATCATAGATAAACAGACTTGTACGAAAATATTTATAGCTGCGCTTTTTGTGGTGGCAACAAACTGGAAAAGGAGGGTATGTCCTTCAATTGGGGAATGGCTGAACAAACTGTGGTATATGCGGGTGATGGAATACTATTGTGCTAAAAGGAATAACAAACTGGAGAAGTTCCAGGCGAACTGGAGAGACCTCCGGGAACTGATGCAGAGCGAAAGGAGCAGAGCCAGAAGAACATTGTACACAGAGACTGATATACTGTGGTAAAATCGAATGTAATGGGCTTCTGTACCAGCAACAATGCAATGACCCAGGACAGCTCTGAGGGATTTATGGTAAAGATGCTACCCACATTCAGAGGAAGGACTGCAGGAGAGGAAACACATAAGAAAAGCAACTGCTTGAACGTATGGGTTGGGGTGGACATGATTGGGGATGTGGACTCGAAATTACCACACCAATGCAACCACCAACAATTTGGAAATTGGTCTTGATCAAGGACACATGACAAAACCAGTGGAAATGTGCGTCGGCCATGGGTGGGGGGAAAGAGGGGGGTGAAGGGGAAAGTAGGAGCATGAATCATGTAACCATGTTAAAAATGATTATTAATAAATGTTAAAAAATAAATTAAAAAAAGATACTGGAGTGGTTTGCTATTTCCTCCTTTTGCTCATTTTACAGATGAGCAACTGAGACAAACAGGGTCAAGTGACTTGAAAAGAGTAACAGAACTAGTAAATGTTTGAGGCTGGATTTTAATTCAGGAAGAAGAATCTTCCTGATTCCAAACCCAGTATTCTATCCATCATGCATTTAGCTTTCCACAGTGACAAATCTTCATGTAGTCTACATACACATAAATATGTGTGCTGCCATATTCCACCACTGATTTATATTGAATTTGTGGTCCACTAAAACCTCCAGAATTTTCCCCCCAGAACAATTGCTCTCTAATCACACCTTCCATATCATGTTCTTATGAAGTTGGATTTTTTTACCTAACATAAGACTTTGCATGTATCCATGTTGAATTTCATGTTTCCCATTCAATGCAATGCTCTAGGCCAGTGATGGGCAAACTTTTTAAAGAGGGAGTCAAAGTAAAGGAAATGCTCATCTGTCAGTCTGTTTCTAAGGTAACTCTTTCGAAGTTTCATTGTATTGTATCCTACTTATTGTATTAGTCAGATTAGGAATAATGTGCATTGGTCAGATAGAACATTTCAGGGGGCCCTCATCTGGTCTGAGCCTGTAGTTTGCCCATCACTTCTCTAGGCCCTCAAGATATTTTGTCATCCTAATTTGGTCATCCAGAGTTTTAGCCATCTCTCCCAATTTTGTTTCATCTGCAAATCTGATGAGCATGCTATGAAAATGCACAAAAACTCATATTATTGTCAGATATTTGTGTTATGGCAAACTTGACTCTCTGATCATAGGACTAGAATGAAAAAGCAGTGAGGTGTAGTATTGCTGGGGTAATACCTTATCAATATGTTCATATCTAAAATGTGACATGTTAAAAATTAAAGTTGGTTCTTGAGATCTATTTATCATCTCTGATAATCTGATAAGGACAGTTTAGTTGATAAGGAAATAACTGACACTGAACATTTTTTAGCTCATGCTTCCAGCTCTGTCTCCAGGAACATGGAGTTTATTATATATATTTCAAGACTCATTTCACACACTAGAACCCCCCCGAAACTTTGCAGATGCTCAGAAGTTATAAATTATGTCATATCAAAACACAAAAGGTCTCATTGGCTTCAGAACAGACTAAGGCCAAGGCTGAATTTTGACTGGGTTCTTATCAGAAAGCCAAGTTGGGGAATATTTTTCTCAGGGTTGAATTGCCCCTGCTAAGGTTTTGGCCTTGGCTATACCAGGCAGCTGCATTCCTGGCCAAAGGGGGAGAGTTTTAACCTTTTAAATGCTGGCCCGCTAGGAACCTAAAGCTCTTCAATAAGGCCACAATACTTTTCAACAAGAAATCAAAAGGATCACAAAAGGGGTCAAAAGAGGAGTCTCAGATTTTTATCTATTCTCTTATTGGCTTCCCACATATTTCCCTCTTTTCTTTAAATTAAAATTATTTATCACATAGGAAAACTTTTTAATAATGAAAGGAGTCATCAATTAGTTATAATCATCAGCTATAGCTGGATCTGATAGGATTTACAGATTAAACTATTTATTTCTGGCTCTCTACAGTTGGTGAAAAGTTGTCAGGAGACTTAAATTCTAATTATGGCCTGACTGCTGTCTAGAACTTGGACTTTGTGCAAGTCATTTCACATCTCTAGAATGTAATTTCCTCATCCATAAAATGATAGATTTAGGTCTCTAAGATCCCTTCCAGTTCTAACATTCAAAGATTCTACATTGAATACTTTGACTAAATATCTGGCTTCATTTTTGTTGTCATCCCAGACCTTCGCCTGAGATGTCTAGGGAGATTTTAGCCTTTCTATTTTCTCTCTGGGCTAACTAAGCTCTCCACTTGTCCTTATGATGTCAGAGGGAGGACAATTGTTATAATTCACTAATACTTCTAAGGATGATCCTGTGATTCCTACTAACATTGCCCCTTAAAAGCCTCTACCACTGTTATTTTACATTAACCAATTAACCAAGATAAATCTACTAACATTTAAAACAAAACATTTACTCCATAGAAGATAAAACAAGTTGAACAATAAATAATATTCCATTCATCTGGGGCTATACTCTCTCACCAATACTCACTCTACCCACAGGAGAGAAAGAGTATAAATTTAACTTACCAGGAAAATGGGGCATCCACACAGTGAAATGTAGGGCAATTCACAACTCAGTATTCTGACCAGGCAGTTGTATGAAGCAATAGATAAAGTGCTTGACCTAGACTTAGGAAGACATGAGTTAAAACCTAGCTGCAGACCTTTACTAGCTGTGTGATTCTAGGAAAGTTCTTTAACCCCTGTTCACCTCATTTTCCTCATCTTTAAAATGAACTGGAGAAGGAAATGGCAAACTGCACCAATATCTTTGACAAGAAATTCTCAAATGGGATCATCAAAAGTTGGACATGACAGAAATGACCGAACAACAACGAAACCTAAGATATAAAGGAAATACAGCATAAATGTTTAGAGGTAATTGTCTGCACAGATCAATTACACTTCCTTGCAGATTGGTAATATTCATCTTTCAGTAGAAATCAGTGTAATAATGATTTGACTTGATTCCTAAAAGCATTTAGTTGGAAAGCTATCTAGAATATACCACTATAAAACATTTCCCCCCTTAGTCTGTCCTATATCATGGATCCCAAGAATGTATTCTCTCAGGTAAATTTGATAGAGTAAATTTACTCATTTACTAAGTGCCTACTTAGGCAGCTAGGTGGCACCGTGAATAGAGCACTGGACCCAGCATCAGGAATTTTTATATCCAGTCTCAGATACTTAATTTTATAACCAGCCTCAGATACCTAATAGTTCTGCAATCATGGGCAAGTCATTTTGCCTCTATTTCCTCATCTGTGAAACGAGCTGGAGAAGGAAATGGAAAACCACTTCAGTATCTTTGCCAAGAAAACCTAAATGGAGTCACAAAGATTTAGACACAACTGAAATTATTGAACAACAACAACAATAAAAGTGCCTACTAGGTGCATCACACTATGTTACATTATACTGGGATACAAATGCAAAAACAAAACAGTCCCTGCCCCTTCAGAGCATATGGGGCTGGAGGGTAATATTATGTACACAGGTAAGAAAATATAAAATATATATCATAAGTAATTTCATCATAATTTGAGGAGCATAGGAGGCACTAGAAGTTGGGAGAAGTGATAAGGAAAGTCAAGAAAAATCTTATATAGGAGGTAGCATTTGAGATAAGATCTCAAGGAAATTTGGTATTCTGAAAAATGGAACTGAGGAGGAAGTATACTCTAGGCATGATGGACAATCTGTGCAAAGTCATAGAAACAGAGGATGTAATGTTGAGCATGAGGAAAAGGAAACAGGGCAAACGAGTTGAGACTTGGAGTGCACGAACATATAATGATGTTGGAAAGGTAGGATGGGATATCAATATTGTGAAATATTTTAAACACCAAATAGATGAGTGTATACTTCACTGTAGAGGCAAGAGGGATCATTAGGACTTTTTGCAAAGGAGTGTGACAGGAATATGACCTATGCAAGTATAAAAGTCATTTTTGGCAGTTATATAGAGCATGGACTGGAAAGAAAAGAGACTTGAACCTAGTAATAAGAAGCCTATCACAAAAGTATAAGAAAGAGTTGAAGAGGATCCAAACTAGAGTGGTAGTTATATAGGCAATAGAAAAGGGAGACATATAAGAGTAGTGGAGGTAGACTCATCAAGACTTGGCAACTGAATGGATGGAAGGAGAGTAGAGATTAAAGGATAAGATGGCTCTGAAGTTGTAACAAAAATTGAATATAAAAAGGATGAGTGATATGGGATGATAGTTTGAGAAAGGGTTAATGGACTCAAAGGAAAAATTTGGGGACCTGTTTAAAGGCTTCTGGAAATGTGTCAGTATATAGGAAAGAATTGAAAAGACCATCCCAAAAAGTAAATAATGAGTAAACTCATTTATTGAAGAAATTGGAAATAATATAAATTATTCATTTTAGAATGTAATCAAAGGGTATACAAAATCAAGTGAACTTATTAACTGGAAAGGAGATGTGATCTCAGTTCAAACCAAGAGAGAGGAACCAGTCTTCCCATTCTAGCAGTCTTTAGGAGAGTAAACTAAAAAAATCAAAGATGTGTTGAGAAGCCAGTTCCTTCTAAATGTCAATTGCTTCTTTCTTTATGTACTTTTCTGGAAGAGTCTCTATAATCACACTTGTCTATCCCCCAAAATCTTTGGAACGAACTCTTTCCCTTATACAGGTATTTAGCATCAAGTCATATCTCTCATTTTCTCTGTCAGGTCAGATTCACATTTGCCTTTACAAACATAAAGGCATAAAAAATAACCCAAGTTACAGAAAGAAAGGGGTTGTTAAGAAAGGCTTAAGGATAGAAGAGAAGACTTAGAACAATAGCTGAGATTCTAATTAGGGAGAAATAAAGTAATTGCCTTATTTCAATAGAGATAAAATATTGTTAGCAGTGGGCACAGTAAGCATGGTAGCATGACTTCTTTTAGTACTATTCAATAGCCTGTGAGCAGTAGTGAAGGGGTCATATAGTGGAGATAATGTAGGGTTTGCATTTGGTGGTGACACTTTAGGTTAAATTCCTTTCTATTCCCATCATACTCTGAGAAGACAGAACCAGAGCAATGTTAATTACCCTATAGCTTCACTTTTCAACACAAGTAGGAGTGTGGAACTATATTCATTCTTACAAATACAGCTAAGTTGTGATTCTCCTTATATTACTTCTATACCTATTTTGTGTTTATCTTCCCTGATGGATTGCAAGTTCTTTATAAGAAAGGGCTAACCATCTTTGTAACACACACTTTTTCTTTAGCTTATGATAGAAATTCAATAAAAGTTGAATAAATTAATAAATATGCTAATTTGCATGAAATTTGCTATAATAGAAAGTCTAGAAACACAAAACAATGTGGTCTAGGACATTTGGTAAGGAGGAGATAAAGTCTGATGAGGATGTGTGGAATTTGGATCAACTCAGAAAAGGGAGGAAGGGCATACAAGACTAATGAAGCATTGCAAACAAAGGCAAGATATGAAATTAATTTGTTGTTTGTGGAAGTCAGTGAGAGGAATCACAGAGTGGTACAAATCTGTCATGTTAGAGAGTAACAGGAACTAAAGATGCATAGTGTAATGCAAGGTTGCTAGCAGAAGCCTTTTGCTTCTCCAATTTCAAACTGTAACGGCCTGGCAGTTAGGGGCAGTTAGGGGTTTTAGAATGTTCAGAAAGACAGTTGGAGCCTGAGGCAATAAATAGTGCTGAAGCTCCAACTGAAGGGCTTTTGCTTTTTGGTCTTTGGCTTAGCCTGTTGGCTTCAGCTTTTTGGCTTGGCTTGGACCTTTTGGCTTTGGCATTGGCCTGTGCTTATTTTTTTGTTTTGGGGAAATTTGGACCTATCGGATTTCTCTGGACCTCTCCCTGATCTCTCCATTACATCCCTGTTATTTCCCCTAAATTTCCCTTTGGGCCCTGAGAGGAAGGGTGGGCTTGGTGGTTGGACATCGTGGGTTTAGTTTCTATAGGCAGGTAAGACATCTTAGACAAGCCACCCCTAATTTAGTGATTTGATAAATACTTTACTTTAAGGCAGTCAAATCTTCCTGACTGGGAGAGCTGGACTCTCTCAGTCTAACCCTCTCCTGTGACCCATCCCCCAACACCAGCCTTCTCCCTAGCAGCAGTTAGAAAACCTAAAACCTCTTTCCCTCTGATTATTCCTGACATTAATAAATCCCCTTTGTTACCTATACAAAGCCTCTGGTGAATGATTGTATTGAAGATCAAGGTGAAGACTGAAAAGGGAAGAATTTCTTTATTTCTTGAGGGAAACCTCGGCATCCATCTTGGGCAGGAAGTACCCACCCTGAGACTTCCTGCAGCCATCAGTTTCACTGGCAGAGAGGAGCTCTTTTGTTTCCTCCCTCACGGGACTTAGAAATTAACAAGAGAAGTCCTCCAGCCAGATATAAAACATTTCTGACTGGCCCAACTCCTTTTGTGCCTTAGAGATTCCTTCCCTGACTGAAGAACCTAGCCTATTTCCCCCCATATCCTCTGTCTCTAGCCTCTGTGAATAAGCCTGTTTGAGCTGCCCTCCTGTATACTCCCATCCATTCCCTTACCTTCCTATATACCACCTCATTCATCCCTTCCCTACACTCAGCTATTCCCTTCATTTCTCCTATCACCTATATGCCTTTTATCCCTCCTTACTACCCAAATTGACTGAGTCCTGCCTTGACTACCTGCATAACATCATTATCCTTCCTTTAACCAAGATTACCTTACTTCTTCATAACAAAGGCAAGATATGAAATTAGTAGACAATCAGAGATTTACCAGAGCAGCTGTAGTGACAGCCTCCAAGACACTTTGGTACTCATCATTGCCACCTACTATGAGTGCCCAAGGGGCAGAACTAGTCGGATTGATAACATGCTCTGAAACTTGCTGAAAACCGGAAAGTGAACATTTTTACCGATTCGAGGTATGCAAACAAAGGCAAGATAAGAAATTAATTTGGAGTTTGTAGAAGTCAGTGAGAGGAATCACAGAGTGGTACAAATCTGTCATGTTAGAGAGTAACAGGAACTAAAGATATATAGTTGGAATGGGACATAGTCGTAGATGATCTTAGAGAACTAACTTTGGATTGAAGCACTAGGCAACAAAGATGCATTAGTGTTTTCATCATCTAGGTGATAATATGAAAAGTGTTTTTTTAATTCAATTTTATTTTATTTTCATTTCAAATTCTCTCCAACCCTTCTCCCCATCCCACCTACTAAAAAAGCAAGAAAAAGAAAACCTATTACAAATATGTATAGTCAAGCACAACACATGCCTGCATTAAGTCATATATAGTATGGTAATATATGTGTATGTGTGTGTGTGCATGTGGGTGTATGCGTGTGCCTAACATACAGCAAGCACTTCATAAATATTAGGTATTACTATTAATCATTATTATTACATGCATTTTAAATGCTAAGTCTGATATATACTGACACTAGGGTACGGAAGCACTGCTATAGCTGAGGCTGCCTTTTTTTTATTGTGCAAGTCATTTTTGGTGTAGACACTTCCCCACCTCCCCCCATAGCTCTAATTGGGCAACTTCCCCTAACTCCAAAGCCAGTCCTCAATCTACTATGCCATGTTGTTGACTATATACATTTGGGGAAATAATGAATAAAAGATACAATGGTTTCATTTGGGCTGATTTATATTGTGATATAGTAAGAGAGAATAAATAAAAGAAAAATAAAGTTTAATGTGAGACAATATATCATGGCTCAAAATGAGATCTATCCCCAATGAATAAATGCAGTTCAAAGGGAAACATAGTATATATTTCGACATGGTACTCAATACTTCCCAAATTAATATTTCAATAGAACCTTGAAGCAAAAATAGAGACAATGAAAGATGTAAACCCCATTTAAACATTCTCCTGTTTTGGGGATGTAAGATGAGGAAATACTATAGCATACCTGTGCTATATCACAATTTTACACCTGTCAGGAAAAATTAGAGTCACAGACTCATAAAACAGTAATACATTTCAGTGGGTTATCTATCTAATTCTTTGCCTCTGGATAGGGATTCACACATCTACAAACATGTGGGTATCCTGAGACTTTTGAGATGCCTTTGGCTTAGAAGTCCAGTATTGTTATAGTGTTTATCAACATTGAAAATTCGAGAACATTTTTACAAAGAAGGAAAGCATGTGTTCTCTAGCTGTAAGAAAAATTAGAACTTCACTTACTTTCTACGACAAATCCATCCTGTTAAAATCTATTTTTCTAACTCTCAATCTAGGAAAAATTCTTTGATTTCTTTACATATATGTGTGAGTTTGTATATTCATATATCTTAAATTAATCTGTAGTCAGTGTTAATTTTGTGGTTGGGAAGCACTCATGAACCTCCAATTCATAAAGCACATTGTAAATTGGGAGAATCAGTCATTTTCCTAAATGTAAATCTCAAAATTGAAAAACAGATGAATACCCCCCTCCTCAAAAAGACACCTGAGATTAATGTTGTAACCAAATGCCAACTGCTGTGAAAACTTGCATTTGAAAAGATCTCTAAATTGTCTGTTCCATCTCACTTTTTCTCAGTGATGTGGATGACTACACAGTGTATCAGTATGAGCCTGCAGAAGCTCATGGGAGACAGAAGAATGATATTTCTGTGTTGATCTCTGTTTCTCTAATGCTCCCATCCTTGTCTCAAAACAATATGCCAAAAAAACCCTGGAAAATGAGAGTATGCCCTTCAATTGGGGAATGGCTGAACAAATTGTGGTATATGCTGGTGATGGAATACTATTGTGCTCAAAGGAATAATAAACTGGAGGAATTCCACGTGAACTGGAAAGACCTCCAGGAATTGATGCAGAGCGAAAGGAGCAGAGCCAGAAGAACATTGTACACAGAGACCAATACACTGTGGTAAAATAGAATGTAATGAACTTCTGTACTAGCCGCAATGCAATGACCCAGGACAATTCTGAGGGACTTATGGAAAAGAACTCTACCCACATTCAGAGGAAGAACTGAAGGAGAGGAAACAGAAGAAAAACAATTGCTTGAACACATGGGTTGAGGCGGACATGATTGGGGATGTAGACTCGAAACTACCACACCAATGCAACTATCAACAATTTGGAAATAGGTCTTGATCAATGACACATGTTAAAACCAGTGGAAATACACATCAGCCATGGGGGGTGGGGAGCTCAGGGGATGAAGGGGAAAGTAAGAGCATGAATTATGTAACCATGTTATCTTTTCTAAAAAAAAATAAATATTAATAAATGTTTTTTTTTAAAGTGAAACCTCAGAATTATTTTATTTTTTTTTTAACCCTTAATTTCTGTATATTGGCTCCTAGGTGGAAGAGTGGTAAAGGTGGGCAATGGGGGTCAAGTGACTTGCCCAGGGTCACATAGCTGGGAAATGTCTGAGGCTGGATTTGAACCTAGGACCTCCTGTCTCTAGGCCTGACTCTCACTCCACTGAGCTACCCAGCTGCCCCCTTATCAGTTACTTGATAACACTACATATGGTATAATAGCATCTCATATTATCATCATACTTCTGGAAGGTTGGTGCTATTATTATTTCCATTTTACAGATGGTGAAACTGTGGGCAAGTCATTTAAGCTCTGTTTGCCTCTTTTTCCTGATCTATAAAATGTGGGTAATAATAACAACAACCTTATAAGTTATTATGAGGATTAAATGAGATAATAATTATAAAGACTTTAGCACAGTGCCTGGCACTATGTGTTAGCCACTATTGTTATACAATTATTATTCTTTTTTTTTCTTTTTAAACCCATCTTTGAATCAATACTGTGTACTGGTTCTAAGGCAGAAGAGCAGTAAGGGCTAGGCAATGGGGGTTGAGTGACTTGCCCAGGAATTATTATTATCTTTACAAAAAAGTTTTATAAATTATAAAAGTCAAAAATCATTCTTAATTACAAATAGTCCTTTTACAAACAATACAGCCTTATATCAAGTTGTCCATCTATAGAAAATGTTAAGTAAAGGTAATGGTGACACCAGGGATATTATAATAAAACTAAGTGATTTGTGGGTACACACATTGGGTTTATGAGAGACTAGACCTGGACATGGAGACCAGAAGAGCCAAGCTGCTCCTAACTGACAAAGGGACAGTTGATCAACTGTCACCCTGGGCCAGAGGCTTTGAATCCAATAGGCAAGGTAACAGGTTATAACTGGTTTTAATTATGAACAACTAAAAGGTGGGATAGGGATGTCTACTCTAAAACCTTAAAACCTAATGACAAAACCCACAGGGAAAGGGGAGGACTTATTTCTACAATAACTTAGTGACCTAAACAGACAGGGCCCAAGGAGCTGTAATGGAGTCTCTGGGTGACTGCCTCAGTCTGGTCCTGCCAGGCTTGAGCACAGCTAAGGGCTGATGTGGCTTTGGGGTTCTCACTGCAATCCACCAATGATCTCTGGATGCCAAGAGCCAAGGTGGTCTCAGGTACCAAGTAGAGAAGGTGTGCTCAAGACACTGTCCACCAGATCTCAAACTTCTCCTCTTCCCTTGGTACAGCACTGAAGATCTTGACCCTTTGCTAGATGCCACCACCACACAGGATCCCAGGGCAAATCAGGATGCAGGATGTCCTTTTACTCTGAGGTCTCCCCAGGGCTAACCACAGTTTGTGCTAATCCCTAATGAAGTCCCTCTCAGAGCCCAAGTTGCTTCTTCCTGCTCCTTCATTCCATCTTGGAATTCCCAGCTTCAGCTCCTTCCTGCTACATACACCTTAATTCCTAATCACTAACTAATCTACTCTTCCTCACAACACGTCCCACTTTTGAAATGATGAATGTCTAGTTCTTTTTAAAATTTTTTTCTAGATTATACATGTATTATCACACAAAACATATTTCCATATTGTTCATTTTTATAAGTGAATAATTTTATAAAACCAAAAAGTGAAAAATTGTATGCTTTCATCTGCATTCCTACTCCCAATGCTTCTTTCTCTGGAGGTGGATAGCATTCTACTTTGGTTCCTGACTATCTATTCTCTTCTTAGTTATTTACTTGTAGACTCCTATTAGTCAAAAAATAAAATATTATTCTGGAATCAAGAGTCCATTTTTGATAGTTGTTTCATTTGTTGTTTTGAACTCTTTCCTTTTGTCTATCAGTTCTAAGGCAGAAGAACAATAAGGGCTGGGCAATCAGGGTTAAGTGACTTGCCCAGGGTCACACTAGAAAGTGTCTGAGGCCAGATTTGAACCCTGGTCCTTGTGACTCCAGCCCTGGCACTTTTTCCACTGTGCTACCTAATTGCCCCCATTTGCTGTTTAACAAGTAGCTACTGCTTGCTCTTAGAGCGGGAGAGGATTATTTTGTCAAGTCTGCATCATGCTGGGTTGGCTTAGGCTGACTTCATATAATATGCAGTGTTGGACATGACATAACTTGCTGTGACCTGATCACATGGGACATATGCAGAACCTCACAATGGAAAGGAGAGTTATAAAAAGCAACACATGGCTATGAGATGCTCCAAATAGGCCTCCAGTGCTCAGGTGACATTCAGGCTTGTGAATATCTGGCATGACCCATTACTAAAATGATCAGGATTTTCTATCTGTTAGAGGAAGTCATTTCCATCCTGGCAGAGGTCAGAGAGGTACTGAGCTAATTGCGTGAGGAGTCCTTTCTAGTTACTCCTCATACAGACTTTGAAATGGCATAGAGATTGTTTCTGATGAGACAGGCTTTGTTCTGTGGCAGGCAGAACAATTCTCTCCCTTTGTAGCAGCCCTGTGAAATGAAGAGGGAAAAATGCCAGTGATTGTAGGACGACATACCATAGAATAAACCATTTCTATCTCACTTGTGTGCAAGGGCTGTTTTTATGGAAATTTAAAGAAAATGGAATATTATGGTAGAGCCTAGCTGGGGGGATTCTAATTACTTGCTTGGAGCTATTTTATTTTTTTATAAAAATTTTCCATGGTTACATGATTCTTGTTTTTACTTTCCCCTTCACCACCACCCCTATATCCAACGCACATTTCCACTGGTTTTAACATGTCTGATCAATCAAGACTTATTTACATATTATTGATAGTTGCATTGGTGTGGTCGTTTCAGGTCTACATCCCCAACCATGTCTGCATCAACCCATGTGTTCAAGCGGTTGTTTTTCTTCTGTGTTTCCACTTGGAGCTATTTTAAATGGTCTCATCCATTGAGATTGATGGAATTATGGGGGTAGAAAATAGGGAAAGAAGAAATAGATCCAAGTCCGAATATGAAGATTTCACATTTCCATCTAAGTGACATAAAACTGTCTTATTAGAGACTGAAGTACAATAAATGTTATTTAAATAAAGCTGTAGAAGTGACCTTAAACTTAGAATTGGAGGTGTGGTTTCATGGGTACAGGAAAGAGCTTTTCTTGACTTACTTAAGAATGATTGAATTTAAGTATGATTAAATCTTTTTTACCCAACTAGAGATAAAGAAATTTAAAATACATTTACTTTTGCTAAGGTATAAGTGACTAAATATCAGTTTCTCCTGAGTGGGTTTTTTTATGGGTTCAAATTTTGATAGGGGTTCTGAGAGGGAAAAAGCCAAATTACCAGTTAAGTAGTTAGTTGAGTTATGAAGTGGGGGTTGAGATGGACTAGAGCAATAGAAAAGGAAGGATGAGTAAATTTGGTCTGATTCACAAATTCAGTTTGAATTGCTATAGCTAAATAATCTCACAACATTTCTTCATATCATATACCAAGTATTATGTGAGTTCATTGTTCTGTATTTGTCAGTACCTCCCTCCAAATGACTGCTGGGCATCACTACTTATCCCATCAGCACTTCAAACTATGTTATTTAGAATTTCTGGTGCTCTATTTAGAGCTATTTGGGACTCATTTGAGCTTTAATGACAAACTTCCTGTGGACACTTTGAAACTACATTTTCCATGATGCAACGGGTTTCCTGTTTTGGACGTGAGGACGTCTTCAATGTAAAGCCTGGCTTTAAATATTGGGAAGCCAGGCTTGACAGTCTCTCTCTTTGGCTACGTAGAAATGATGGGGGAAGGTACAGATTGACGGCATTTTTTGAAATAGTCAGGCGTGGTCTTATATATTTTGCCAACATGGAACTGGTAATTAAAATATTTTTCTTCATAATATCAGCCTTTATCATTTTTAATCTTAACAGTTTGGCGAACCAGAAGTTTGGAATTTGGACTCTCAATTTTTCAGATAGCCTACCAAGCCCTGCAACTCTGAGACACCTCTGGATCTTTCCCAGAGCCTCAGACCTGCTTTTTTTTCCACTCTTGCTCTTCTCCCCAGCCAAGTGGCCGTTTTTTCAGAGAAAAGAAAAAATGGCTTTAAATGCCATGTTTTTGTTAGCTGCTTCAGTCAGTTTCAGCCGCTTCCACCAGACCCTCCCTGGCCTGGTCTTAATTTTTGCTAACTGTTCCTGCCGGCCGCCGTTCCTTACTTGTGTCCGCTTCTGATTTTCCTACCCAAAAATGACCACTCGAGTACTATTTTTGACTCCTGAGAACTCCACCGCTTTTCCGGCCTCTGCTTCTGCTGCTACTTTCCCTGACTGCTGACTCCTGAGTCTCCAGCTGTTTTGAGTTTGATCCCAGACTGTTTCTACAGCTGCTGCCGCTTCAGACTTGGAAAGTATACAAAGACCTTTTTCTCTCTCATCTCTCACACCTGGGACTTTACCAGGAATGTTTCCTTTTAGACTTTATTGACTTTTAACCTGAAAGGAGCTTTTACTCCACTTCCTCCCTCCATGTGCACCCCTGACTACAATCCCTCCATGTGGGGATCTCGAAATCTGCAGCTTTTCTCTAGCCCCTACCCCTCTTGGCTTCCATGTGGGCTCTACTGTTTACTCTTCAAACAGGAAGTAAAATGGCAAACTTTCTTTCGATTATTTCAAACTTGAAACTCAGGGGAAGAAATTCACCCCCAACACACGCTAAGCCTGCTCAGGACTTTGAACTTTAAAACCCTTATGCTCAGGGGGCAGCTGGGTAGCTCAGTGGATTGAGAGCCAGGCCTAGAGACAGGAGGTCCTAGGTTCAAATCTGGCCTCAGACACTTCCCAACTGTGTGACCCTGGGCAAGTCACTTGACCCCCATTGCCTACCCTTACCACTCTTCCACCTATAAGTCAATACACAGAAGTTAAGGGTTTAAAATAAAAAAAAAAATCCTTTTAAAAAAAAAACCTTTATGCTCAGAGCAGAGCGTGGTTATAAGGACCTTGAATTTTAAAACCTCAGAACTGAATGGATTTTATTTCTGTTTAAAAAGTCTCTGTATCTAACTGTATTTTGCTGATTAGTTTTGTGAATTAATTTTGTTATTTTGTCAATTTTCCTGTTGCTCTGAACCATTTTAAGCTAATGAAGCTTAGTCTGCTAGATTAATTCTTTTTATGATTTTATTATTAATTCCCAAATAGTGAACAGATCTATTAGACATGGTAAAAGAAGTTTTTTGACAGTATAGCTTATTATATATGTTACTCATATTGTATTTCCTAATTTATTTAAGGTTTCATTTTTTGCTGTATAAAATACAATGCTGTTTTCTGTACCATTTGAACATCCTACACATTTTAAAGTTATAAATAGCCTTACGTATACTGTATTTGCCATGCACATGTTTTTTTAAGTTTCATTCTATCTTGATAATTGTGTACAACCTTGGAGATTTTGATGCTGTGAGAATTTAAATTATGATTTTATAAGAGGTCTCCTGTATAAATGATAAGGTTTTTATACATTTATTTTAAAGAATTGTTGCCTTAAAGGATAAGGTTTTATATATTTTATTGTGAAGAATTGTTGCCGTACACACACACACACACACACACACACACACACACACACACACACACACACATATATATATATATATATTTTAAACAGGAAGCCAAGAGAGCTCCAGTATGCTGGTGTTAGTCTCTATGTTTTAGCTATCAGAAGGACCTATATTCTTGAGGATAATTTTGACTCAGAAAGTTTTTTTTTTTTTAAATCAGATTTCTTTTTAGACTCTGTCCCACAATTGCTATGGAGGCAGTAACAGAGTTTGTTAAGAAAATATCTTAGCCAAGGTTTGAATTTGTAACAAGTATATGATTTTTTAAACATCATAGCAAGTGATTGTAATAATGAGTTTGTTTATTATTGTTTTAAAATGTTATTAGAAATTATGGTACTCTATTTGAATGTGCATTATGAATCTACTATTTTGTAAAGCCCATTTATATTCACAGTTCATGCAAAAGCTTAACAGGAAATGAATCTCATTTTTGGGTGAAAAACCTTTCACTAGTTCTAAGCTATTTATTTTTTTATTTTAAAACATTCTTTTATTTTTTCTTCCTTACATGTGCAATGCAATATGTGTTCTTTTCTCTCATTTTTTATCCTTGAGAGCATTGTATTTTTCCCCTGAATTTTAAATTTCCTTATTGCTTTTCCTTTTAATTTTTTTAATTAGAGCAACTGATTTTTTCCTTTTTCCCATTTTGTACTGAAAGTACATATATAATCATTGTTAATCCTTTTTTGATTTTACAGTGATATAAGCTTAATGCAAATATATATTTGCTATAACATTAATGCATACCTGAAAAGCCTGAGACTATGGTAACTTGCCAATTATTGGTAAATATTATGGGACTGTGATTTAATGTCTCTCTGTCTGATTCCAGGCGAAGGGAACACAAGAGCCATTAAGAAGTGCTACAGAGCCACAAGGTCATGGAGACTGACTGAGAGTATGCAAAAGTGCCTAGGAGCAATAGGCCATGCAGACCATGGATTGAGGATGCCAGTACTCAAGGGCTTTACACTGGTGTTTGGTTTTGGGGGGTTGCAGTTTTTCTAACACTATTAGAGGCAAGACTTCCCCTTAACTTAAATTCCTAGTAAAGCACCTAAGATTGGGTATCATTAAGGCTTATTCCCTGAGGAAGTGCAGACAAGTCAGACCAGGGAAAGACATTTCCCTTGCTCACATATTGAGTCCTGTTTTTTCTCTCTTATAGAGAATGGCAATTTTCTGTAGTCCTGGCCCTGAGTGGGTAATTGCAAACTGCTTAAAATCACTTTTATTGAGCCTTGATTCAAGGACCTATGATAAGTTTATTTTTAATTAATTTTTCCCTTTTTTATTTGAATTTTAGTTTTTTTTTTTAATTTCTTTTGCCATTTGATTTCATACAACCCTGTGACTCAGCCATGCATCCTTGGCTGACATGAGGTACCCTCTTCAGGGGAGAAATGTGTTATTTAGAATTTTCCTCACTGGGGTGTGTGTTAAGTTTTTTTTTTTTTTTTTTTAACCCTTGTACTTCGGTGTATTGTCTCATAGGTGGAAGATTGGTAAGGGTGGGCAATGGGGGTCAAGTGACTTGCCCAGGGTCACACACACAGCTGGGAAGTGGCTGAGGCCGGGTTTGAACCTAGGACCTCCTGTCTCTAGGCCTGACTCTCACTCCACTGAGCTACCCAGCTGCCCCCGTGTGTTAAGTTTTAAAAATCATAATGTCTCTATTATAATCTAAGATAATGTAAAAAAATATTTAACTCCTTTAGGAGTAATCTCAGGGGGGGTAATGTATAATTCTTGGGAGGAAATGTATGTTTTATAATCTATAATGTAAAGTTTAAATTCTTTTGAGAGTAATTTCAGGATAAGGATTTTTTTTGCCGTCTCCCCAGAATCTAGACAACAGACCTGTTTGGTGAAGACACCATGAAGAAGCCTGAAGAGCCTTCACTGGATTGAACTTTGGGTTGCAGTTGATTGAACTATGGGGAGTTGAAATTGAATTGAATGCATTTGTTTTTAAAATGGACATTTCATGCCAATAGGGAACTGCCCCAAATTGGCTTTTTGTCAATGCAGCTAGTTTTTATCCTCTTCTTTTATCCCCAAATTCCTGTAATTTAGAAGTTGACTTTTTGTTTACAGATCCACCGAAAAAGACCAGTCTTTTTCACTGGATTTCAGGGGGGTAATGTGTTATTTAGAATTTCTGGTGCTCTAATTAGAGCTATTTGGGACTCTTTGAGCTTTAATGACAAACTTCTTGTGGACACTTTAAACTACATTTTCCATGATGCAACGGGCTTCCTGTTTTGGATGTGATGACGTCTTCAACGTAAAGCCCAGCTTTAAATATTGGGAAGCCAGGCTTGACAGTCTCTCTCTTTGGCTACGTAGAGATGATGGGGGAAGGTACAGACTGGCAGCATTTTTTGAAATAGTCAGGCGTGGTCTTATATATTTTGCCAACATGGAACTGGTAATTAAAATGTTATTTTTCTTCATAATATCAGCCTTTATCATTCTTAATCTTAACAAAACTCAAGTTGTCCAAAACTGAATTCAATGTATGCCCTAAAATACCTAAAGTAGACCTCTCTTTCAAATCCTCCTACGGAACACACCCAAATCTTACAATTCAATTAGACTTGAAAACTCTGAGACTTCACTCTTTTTCCTTTAGTGTCTCTCTCATCCATTCAATGAGTTATCAATTCTGCTTTCACTATCTCCCTAACATCTGTTCCCTTCTCTCCCCTCATACAGTCTTTATCACCCTGGCCAGGACTATTGTAATAATTGTTTTCCCACCTTTGGTCTTCACTAACCATCCTGATCCTTTATAGGGATGATAAAAGAATCTATCTTGGGCATAGTTCTGATCACTTTGTTCCTTGTTCAAAAACCTTTGGTATTTCCCTATTGCCTTTGGAACAACATCCTTCTCTTGTTTCTTGAAGCTTCCCCTGCTCCCTGAAGTATCTTCTACCACCTGAGAGTGATTTCCTCATTCTTAAACTTGCCTAGACACAAGAATTCTTAATGTTTTGGGTGTCAAGGTCTCCTTTGGCAGTCTGGTGAAGCCTATAGATCTCTTCTCAGAAAAAAAAGGGTTTTAAATGCATAAAATGAAGTATATAGCATTACAAAGGGAACTAATTATATTGAAATACGGTTATAAAAATATTAAAATAAGACAAATTCAGGGACCCCAGGTTAAGACTTCCCAGTAGAATAATTTGCCTGGATTCCTGTTTATAACATTCAATGTGTTTTACCCATTCAGTTTCATGTTATGCCCTCTCTATTAGACTGTAACTCCTTAAGGACAGAGACTACATCATTCATCATCTCTAGTTGTAGGATTGAGCAGAATGTTCTGGTACAATGATCCACACATACCTTGTCCATAATAAATGTTCACTGAAAAAGATTATTACTTTTCTGATTCCCAAAGAAAGTATTTACAGTTCAGCAAATGCAGGTCATGTTTTGTGGGCTTATTAGTTTTATGTGAGCACAGAATAGTAGTACTATCCCACATCTTAAGTCAAGGTTTTAAGGGAGAAACAGAGAGAAAGAAAGACAGACAGACAGAAAGAGAAAGAGAAAGACAGAGACAGAGATAGAGAGACAAAGAGAGACAGAAGGAGGGAAAGAGACAAAATAAGACAGGAAAACAGATCATGGAGAGAAAAAACAGAAAGAAACAAAAAATATCTCTATTCTATATATTTTTAGAGAAACAGTGATACCAAGACAAACAGGAAAAAAAAGAAAACAGGGATAAAATGTATAAAGCTAGAATAAAGAGAGACAGAGACACAAAGAAAGAGATCATAGAGACAGAGGCAAAGATAGAGACAATCAGAAGCTCAAAGAACCAGAGAGAGAAGAGACAGATAGATAGATAAGGGACCACATCCTAGAATCTTAATCAAGGTCATATTTCCTGTCCTAGCCTTGTCTATTCTTACAAAGGAGAAAAATGCACACAAGAAATTATATCAAATCAGAAATACTATTAAGATCTCATTTGCTTTGAGCAGGAAGTACTTTCTGGTTAAATTCAAGCATCTCATTTTGTGTTCCCAAGCAATCATCTTTCTCAGATGCACATAAAAAAGACAGGGTTTATGAGAATTTCTTCTGCCTTCCCCCTCCATGATGCTGTCCTATAGTGAGAGGGTAATAGCGAGGGTGAAGAACCAAATCTGTTTCTCAGCTTTTTTTCCATCCTATTTACTGCCTTTAGAACAACTCCTCTAATGTGCTCATGCTCATTCTCCTGAATACTTATTTTATTGGCACTACCATTTAGCCTCCAGCAATTCCTCCAACGAAAATCCACAAAACATGCACATACACACACACACACACACACACACGTGTGCACGTGCATGGGAATTAAGAAACATGCCTTACAAAGAGACAGAAGGATCAGTGGAATAGACTAGGGATAAGCAACCTCAGCAAGACAGATTTCAATAAACCCAAAGAACCCAGCTTTTGGCACAAAAACCCACTATTTGACAAAAACTGCTGGAAAAATTGGAATTGGAAAACAATATGGGAGAGATTGGGCCTAGATCAACATCTCACACCCTATACCAAGATAAACTCAGAATGGGTGAATGACTTGAATATAAAGAAGGACATTATAGGTAAATTGGGTGAGCACAGAATAGTATACTTGTCAGATCTATGGGAAGGTAAAGATTTTAAAACCAAGCAAGAGTTAGAAAAAACCACAAAATGTAAAATAAATTATTTTGACTACATTTAACTAAAAGTTTTTGTACAGACAAAACCAATGCTACCAAAATTAGAAGGGAAACAACAAATTGGGGAAAAATATAACAAAAAAACTCAGAAAGAGGTCTAATTACTTTAAGGATGGAATTTGTGCAAAGGGGGAAGGGACAGAAGGAGCCAGAGAAGGAGTGACTGATGGTTGGTGACAGTTAAGACCAGAGGGAATTCTGGGTAATTCTCTAGAGGAAGGAGGAAGAGGGCTTCTGGCAGAGGTTCTTCGAGGAAGGAGGGGAGGTTCTGAAGAGGATATCCCAGCTCAGATCCAGTCCTGAGGGCTTCCTGAGGATCTTTCTTTGGACACTGAAACCTTGATTCCCTGGTTAAAGGCATCCCATTGCTTCTCACCTATCAAGACTTCAACCATAGAGTCAGCTAAGTGTTTGGACTCCATTTGGGGAGCGATCCCTTAGGCTCCTTCCCCCATTACCCAACTTTGCTGAGAGACCCTTTCTGGTCTAACTTATAATTATAGAAAAGGATAGAAATAGAAACAGAAGAAGGGACGAGGGAGAAGACACTTAAGAATGGGAACCCCAAAGGTTCCCACCTGAGTGACAGACCCCATAGAGAAGAGGGCACCCCAAAATCACTCTGCTCTTCACCCCTTTCCCTAATCCCTATATTGATATTAATAAAAGATATTCATTAGTCAGATAGCATTCCAGAGTGCCTGAGAGATGAGGGGGAGGGGAATCACAGCTTGGTCTGGCTGCCTCCATCTTGGAGCCAGACCACCCACTGTGAAGTTGGTTGACCTCAGGGGAGGCCTGTGTGAACCCCGCCTTCATTCAGAATCTGATTGGGGTATCCCCTACCTCATCTTATAGGGAAGCCTTACCCCCAACTCCTGTGGGGTGGCACGACCATCCAGGTCACCCAGTTTCTGGGTGATACTCCCTCAAAGTCTCCGTAGTGGATATTTGGCCTGAAAGGAGAGCTAGAAGTGAGTCTCACCTCAAAGACTTTTTCTCTCCCTTCTATCATAACATTGGTTACTTGGCTCTAATTATTCTTAAATTACTCAAATATACAAGAAGCTAAATCAATTGTACAAAAAAATCAAGCCATCTCCCAATTGATAAATGGGCAAGGGACATGAATAGGCAATTCTCAGATAAAGAAATCAAAACTATCAATAAGCACATGAGAAAGTGTTCTAAAACCTCTAATAATTAGAGAAATACAAATCAAAACAACTCTAAGGTATCACCTCACACCTAGCAGATTGGCTAAGATGACAACAAGGGACAGTAATGAATGTTGGAGGGGATGTGGCAAAATTGGAATATTAATACATTGCTGGTGGAGCTGTGAAGACTATCTTGCCTTTTGATCCAGCCATAGCACTGCTTAGATTATAACCCAAAGAGATAATAAGGAAAAAGACTTGTAAAAAATATTTATAGCTGCACTCTTTGTGGTGGCAAAAAATTGGAAAATGAGAGAATGTCCTTTAATTGGGGAATGGCTGAACAAATTGTGATGGAATATTATTGTGCTCAAAGGAATAAAGAACTGGAGGAATTCCATGTGAACTAGAATGAACTTCAGGAATTGATGCAGAGTGAAAGGAGCAGAACCAGGAGAACATTATACACAGAGACTGATACACTCTGGTACAATCGAACATAACAGACTTCTCTACTAGCAGCAATTCAAGGATCCAGAGCAAGGCTGAGGGACTTATGAGAAAGAAAACTAGCCACATTCAGAGGAACAACTGTGGGAGGAGAAACACAGAGGAAAAACAATTGCTTGAACACATGTGCTGATGGGGATATTATTGGGGATGTAGACACTAAACGATAATTCTAGTCAAACCATCAATAATATGGATTTAGGCCTTGATCATTGATAAATGGAATTGTGCGTTGGCTAAGGGGGGTTAGGAGGTTTGGGGGAGAGGAAAAGAACATGAAATATGTAAGTAGGGGAAAATATCCAAAATTAAAATTAAAAAAGAAATATGCCTTAATTGTGCCTTTATTTAAGCAAAATATCACAAAATCAAAAGGCGTAAATAGAAGCCAATGAAAGGAAAGACAGATAAGAAGGGGAGCAGTGGATGAAGGGACATATATTCAGTATGAGTCTTGGAAGACAGGAAATTTGGAGGGAAAGAAGTGTAAAAAATGCTAATGTCCTGTTCTCTTTAGCACAGGAAAATATATTTTCAACAATCTTGAAATGGTAAATTGAGCACTGGATTTCAGAAGGCCTAGATTCAAATCTTCTTGTCATCCTCTCCTTTCAATCTCCAACTCATTAACTACATGAACACCAGTAAATCGCTTCACCTTGCTGAAGTCTCAATTTTATCATAGGTAAATGAGAATGATTCCACAATACCTAGCAAGGTTGTTGTGAGAAAATCATTTTATAAACAATATGACTATGAACTATTATTTACTTGACCACAGAAACCATGGCACTGAATGTGAGAACATGATGTTGGGCACAAAGGCTCACTCCTTCAAAAGCAGAGACCAAATTGTCCTACAGTGGTTAAGGGAAGTCATGAACTCCTAGTGCTTTGAGATGGAGACTACTACTTTGCAAAAGATTAAAGACCATGTCTTGGAGAATCTGATAGTCATCATACCTGATAGTCCATATGTCTGATAGTTCTCATGAGAATAAATGCAAATGTTAAGTTGGTAAAAATTAATCAGAAGATCACCATAATGATGAGAATTGGAGGAGGAAGAGTCAGTGCCTTTGAGTTCAAATTCGATTTGAGTGCTTGCAAGTGATATTGGATGGAACACAGAATGTAGGAGTTCTGGTTCTTTATTTGTAAGTCAGAAATAACAGTCACCACTAACCTTCTCATCCCTCCCTTTCTTGGGACACAAACTACATTTTGGTTCTTTGGACAACCCTGAAAGAAAGATGCAAAGTTGGATAATAAATTCAAACTTCAGAAATAGATATGGTGAGATAAGACAAGAAAAGTAAAAAGGAATAACTAGGGACTCTGAAAAATCATTGCCTTTCTCATCATCTTGGCCCTGTGGGCCACTACCCTCCCTTTATCCTATTCTTTTTTCTTCTCTCCAAGGAAGGTGGAAAAATTCCAACTTAGTGGAAAAACTAAATTTTGCAGACTCATCAGCTGTTAGAATGTTAGTGAGACCTTACTGAAGTCATCCTTCTTATTTTATAGATGAGGAAAATGAGTACTAGAGGAGTAAAATGAATTGACCAGACCCAAATCTAATCAGTAGGAGATTTAGGCCTTGAATCCAACACTTCCATCTCTTAGTTCAGTGTTCTTTCAATACCACACTACTTCCTCATTTATCCAAGTAGCAATTTCAAAAACATGGTGAAGTATGTTTCCAGAGACACTTTTTTTTTCTCTAAAATAACTGGTATGGGGGACAGCTAGGTTGCTCATTCAATTGAGAGCCAGGCCTAGAGATGGGAGGTCCTGGGTTCAAATATAGCCTCAGACACTTCCTAGCTATGTGACCCTGGGCAAGTCACTTAACCCCCATTGCCTAGCCTTTACCATTCTTCTGCTTTAGAACCAATATACTGGTTTGATTCTAAGACAGAAAGTAAGGTTTATCTAAAAAACAAAATTAAATAAGTAAATAATTGGTATTGGCTCATTATTAAAAAGGGTTATTAGGAGAAGGAAAATGGAAACAGATCAAAGGGAGGAGAGAAGCAAATGTATTTTAAAGTGTCTCAAATACTGAAAAAGACTTTAAACTTAGAAGAGAAAATAGGGAAGATTATTAGACAATTTTGAGCTCATAAAGCAAATTTGTTTTTAAGCTAATTTTGCTATTATAAAAATCAAATGGCTGGAAGGGACTGATAGAGCTTTGAGAATACAATCACAGTCTGCTTTTCCAAAGCTGTATCCAAATCCTCATTATTAGCCTTAAAGTTTATCCCTCTTCCTTCAGGTGGTACCATATTTAAAGTGTTCCAGTCAACTGAAAATCCCTTGTGTTTCAAAGCCCTCCAGGGTAGGAGATTCTATATCCTTTCTTGACCATTCCAAACAGTGACTGTGTAAGCTATTCTGACATTCTCAGAGAATACATGATAACCTAAATGCTTTCTTGCTACAGCTTAAATGTTTACTTTTATTCTGTCCCTGGAAGAATCTAAAGACAGTTGGTCCTATTGTTCAATAGGATGTAAGAACTGGTTTTCAGTTTTCATTCCCACCAACTCTTTCCCTCCCCCAGGTCTCTTCCTCTCTCTCTCTCCCTCTCTCTCTCTCTCCCTCTCTCTCTCTCTCTCTCTCTCTCTCTCTCATGCACATACACACACATTATATAATATATATGGAAAATACAAGTAACCATAGAGATATAAGGAGTCCAATTCTCCCCATGAAGGAGAGAGTGAAAAGGGAAGAAGTTGATAGATAATGGCTGGTAGATTTCAGGAATCAATCTGGAAATTGCAGGTATCAGGAGCTGGGCTCAGAAGAGTGTTTCAATCTCTTTAGTTCAAATTCAACTCTGTGAGTCTGTCTGTTCCATTGCACTTCATATCTCAAGATTCTAAAATCTTTTCCCAGCCTGCTTTGACTTCTTACTTCTGTTCTGTTCTTCCATCTCTCAGTTTCTTTCCATCTTTTCCAAGTTTCCATATCTCAAGACTGACCCAGAACAATCTCCCTTGGAACTGGTTTAGAAGTTAGGATAACAGGAACATACTACCCTGGGCTCCTGCATTACAGACACTGAGAGGAGAGAGCAGACTCCTGTGGAACCCCATGGAGAGATTCTATGAGTGGAGACACTGGACTCCCCCCTCCTTTCCTCAAAGAGAAGTGACAAGCTTCCCTGCATCCTCCTCCCTGACAGATCCCCCATGCCCAGGGCTTCTAGCTCCCACAGAAGATGTGCTCTTTGCAGCAGATGGCAGCCCCATGGATGCTAGAGCAGGAAGGCCTGAGGAGCTGCTGCCCAGGTGAATGACAGGAAAAGAGGTATGGGAGAGTTTCAATAGTCCCTGTATACCATCAGGCTAGAGTATCAAGCTGATTAGATGCATGATTTTCTATACCAGATAATTTTGATAATGCATCTAAATAATTTGGCTGTCAATAATTTTTATCCATAGTTCAAATCCACAATATCACTTATTCACTTTCAATTTTTTTTCCATAGGGATTTTTGGCAAAACAATTAACTTTAATTAAAAATGATTAATAAAGAGCAATGATATCATTCCATTACTGAATTAATTCCTCTTTAGATCTAGATGCCATGAAATGATCAAAGTATTTGAGACTGTGATTAGAATGGTTAAAAAATTAGGTATTTAATTGGACATTGTTTTAAAGCAAATGTTAACCTCTTAAACTTGGTTGTTTAAATAAATTTGGAATATACTAAAAGTGATCTGTTACATCTCTTTCTTAATTGGTCATATATTTTTCCCTTGACAATAAGCTGATCTAAAAGGTGAAATATTATATGCTCCCTTAATTTATTTGAGGTATCACACTTTAGATGTACCTTGAGAGCTCTGTGTGAAAACACATAATTTCTCTTCTGTAGAGCAAGAGAGGAGCTCCATATGAATGTCTTACCACATTGCATTCATAAGGTTACTAACCATTTTGAATTCCCTGATACTGAGAAAGATTGGAGTTCTTTGAATGTCATCTTATATTAACTTCATTCACATTTCTCACAGGTGGATTCTCTGATGTGCATCAACATTAAATTTCTGACTGGATGTCTTTCCACATTGTTTGCATTCATAAGGTTTCTCTCCAGTGTGGATTCTCTGATGTTCAACAAGATTGGAGCTCCAACTGAATGTATTTCCATTGTTTGCATTCATAAGATTTCTCTCCAGTGTGGTTTCTCTGATGTTCATCAAGATGAGAGCTATGACTAAATGTTTTCCTCGTTGTTTGCATTCATAGGGCTTATCCCCAATGTGGATTCTCTGATGTTGAGCAAGAAGGAAGCTCTGACTGAATGTCTTCACATTGTTTGCATTCATAAGGTTTCTCCTCAGTGTGGATTCTCTGATGTTCAGCAAGATGGGAGCTATGACTGAATGTCTTTCCACATTGTTTGCGTTTATAAGGTTTCTCTCCAGTGTGGATTCTCAGATGTCGAGCAAGATGGGAGCTATGACTAAATGTCTTTCCACATTGTTTGCATTTATAAGGTTTTTCCCCTGTGTGGATTCTCAGATGTAGAGCAAGATGGGACCTCTGACTGAACGTTTTTCCACATTGTTTACATTCATAAGGTTTCTCCCCAGTGTGGATTCTCTGATGTTGAGTAAGATGGGAGCTATGACTGAATGTCTTTCCACATTGTTTGCATTCATAAGGTTTCTCCCCAGTGTGGATTCTCTGATGTTCAACAAGATTGGAGCTCCGACTGAATGTATTTCCACATTGTTTGCATTCATAAGGTTTCTCTCCAGTGTGGTTTCTCTGATGTTGAGCAAGATGGGAGCTATGACTAAATGCCTTTCCACACTGTTTGCATTCATAGGGCTTATCCCCAGTGTGGATTCTCTGATGTTGAGCAAGAAGGAAGCTCCGACTGAATGTCTTTTCACATTGTTTGCATTCATAAGGTTTTTCCCCAGTGTGGATTCTCTGATGTTGAGTAAGATGGGAGCTACGACTGAATGTCTTTCCACATTGTTTGCATTTATAAGGTTTCTCTCCAGTGTGGATTCTCAGATGTAGAGCAAGATGGGACCTCTGACTGAATGTCTTTCCACATTGTTTACATTCATAAGGTTTCTCCCCAGTGTGGATTCTCTGATGTTCAACAAGATAGGAGCTCCGACTGAATGTATTTCCACATTGTTTACATTCATAAGGTTTCTCTCCAGTGTGGTTTCTCTGATGTTGAGCAAGATGGGAGCGACTATATGTCTTTTCACATTGTTTCCATTCATAGGGCTTATCCCCAGTGTGGATTCTCTGATGTTGAGCAAGATGGGAGCTATGACTAAACGTATTTTCACATTGTTTGCATTCATAAGGTTTCTCCCCAGTGTGTATTCTCTGATGTTGAGTAAGATGGGAGCTATGACTGAATGTCTTTCCACATTGTTTGCATTTATAAGATTTCTCTCCAGTGTGGATTCTCTGATGTTGAGCAAGACCAGAGCTCTGACTGAATGTCCTTCCACACTGTTTGCATTCATAAGGTTTCTCCCCAGTGTGGATTTTCTGGTGTTCAGCAAGGTTGAACTTCCGATTGAATGTCTTTCCACACTGATTGCATTCATAAGGTTTCTCCCCAGGTTGGATTCTCCGAAGTTGAGCAAGAACAGAGCTCTGACTGAATGTCTTTCCACACTGATTGCATTCATAAGGTTTCTCCCCAGTGTGAATTCTCTGATGTCCAGCAAGAAAGGAGCTGAAATTGAGTGTCTTTCCACACTGATTGCATTCATAAGGTTTTTCCCCAGTGTGGACTCTCTGATGCCCAGCAAGACTGGCCCTAGACAAAAAAGTCTTTCTACACTGATTACATTCATGAGTCTTTGCTTCAGAGTTCATTCTTTGATGTTCAGGAAAGGAGGTATTTTGAGATTCAACACAGAATTCTCTCCATGCTAACTTGTCTGGACCATCACTCATGAATTTTTGTTTCTCAGTTTCTACCACAGAAAGGCTCATTTCTGTTGGAGTCACTTTCATTTCAGGTCTGATCTCATCTTCTAAAAGAAAGAAAAGGTAAAACTCAGGAATAGACACATATACACACATAAATACTCATATTGCCTTTCCTCCACTGTCAGAACACAAACTAATTCATAACCTATTTCCTCAGATGAGAAGAAAAGTCATCCAATTTAACTGGGCATAATCCTTCCTTTGAAAATGCCATTACCCAATTTGGAACTATGCCCAAAGAGCTTTAAAAGACTGTATGCCTTTTGATCCGGGCATACCACTGCTGGGTTTATATCCCAAAGAGATTATAAGGAAAAAGACTTGAACAAAATATTTATAGCCTCACTCTTTGTGGTAACAAAAATTGGAAAATGAGGGCATGCCCTTAGATTGGGGAATGGCTGAACAAATTGTGGTATCTGTTGATGATGGAATAATATTATGCTGAAAGGAATAATGAACTGGAAGAATTCCATGTGAACTGGAATCACCTCCAGAAATTGATATAGAGTGAAAGGAGCAGAACTAGGGGAACCTTATACACAGAGGATACACTGTGGCATAATTAAATGTAAAGGACTTCTCTACTAGCAGCAATGGATCCATCCAGGACAATTCTGGGGGACTGAAGAAAAACAACTGCTTGATCACATAGATCGATGGGGACATAATTGGGAATGTAGACTTTAAACGATTACCCTAATGCAAATATTAATAATAAGGAAATAGATCTTCATCAATAATAAATGTAAAACCCAGTGTAATTACTCGTTGGCTACGGGAGGGAGGTAAGGAGGAGGGAAAGACCATGAATCATGTATTATTATTATTATTATTCCTATTGACTCCCAGAGGAGCATAGGGCTGCAACCATCTCATGTCAATGGACTCTATTCTGGGCAACTTCCCCCAACTGGGCATCTCACGCCAACGGACTCTGTTCTGGGCAACTTCCACCAACTGAATCATGTAACCATGGAAAACTATTCTAAAATAATTAAATAAAAAAAGAAAAGAAAATGCTATAACCTCAAAGCTAAAGAACAATGTAATTAACAAATGGCCTCCCATATGATCACATTGGCTCTTCATAACAAACCTGTGACTTTGGTCAGGCTAGCATTATTACATTCCTATCTCAGACCATGACCTCAGAATGGTGGTGGAGTAACTTCACCCAAATCCTAGCAGCTGAAACCAAATCTTGTGACTGGGTATGCTGTCTCCATAGTACTAGAAAATTCACTTTCAATCTTTTTTGCCTTGATTTTCACTGTTCACATAATCAATCCTATCTTCATAGTTATGAGAACACAGGGTTTCTATATACTAAATATTCCAATAATTTCATGATCTAGCTCATGTGTAATCCTTATATAATTTCCTTCATGATTTCTTTCAAACTTTTTTTTCTTATAATATCTGAGCAAAGGAAGAAAATCCAATCTTTTCTGCATTTATCCAAGGCATAAAAGTATGTAACCTACTTCTTGACAATAGTTATTACTTTTTTTAAAAAGTGTCTCATTTCACTACCATAAAACCCTTCTTCTGAATACAATTTAAACAAAGACATGGCATTGCCCATGTTTAAAAATAGGTCTTGGGGCAGCTAGGTGGCTCAGTGGATTGAGAGTCAGGCCTAGAGACAGGAGGACCTAGGTTCAAATCCGGCCTCAGACACTTTCCAGCTGTGTGACCCTGGGCAAGTCACTTGACCCCCATTGCCCACCCTCAACACTTTTCCACCAAGGAGCCAATACACAGAAGTTAAGGGTTTAAAAAAAAATAGGTCTTATACAGTAACTTGAATCAATTTTTTTTTAAAAAATGAGCTGCAAGCTTCCATATTAGTCCTTTTGTGCCCTTTCCATTTATTAATTTATAAACCCTTTAGAGATTTGAGATAATGCTCCAACAAACTTGAGCTAAAAATAAAGGCACTCAATTTTGTTAAAAAAAAAAAGCTTTTCCTTTTGGTCAACAAGAATTCCAAACGTTAATGGAGTTTTGTTTTTGTTTTTTTCCCCAGCAGGAATTCCAAAATATACTAACTAGGAATATGATGCTTTTAAGATGCATTTAATGACAACCTCATACTCTGATTGTTTCCCATTTTTGTCCCATTCTTGGGTTATCCTGTAATTGCATCTCATCAAATCCATAATCATGAGAACAAGATGTTACCTGAGTTTGCATTCTTGCAGCAAAGATAGCAGAGTCTTTGCAAACCCTGGTCACTAGACATGTAGAATATAGGCCATTATGAAACCATCACTGATCAGAACCTATTTTACAAAAATTGCCCTTCACTGGCCACTCACTGTAATACTGAGGTTGTTTTCTGATTTGAACTTACCTCCATGTATGTTACCATTCTTCTATCTCTTAAAAGAATTATTTGGTAACTCAGGTTAGTCATTCAGTAGTTTCAGTGAGAATGGAACCAATTTGCCAATAGTAGAAAAAATGAAATTCCACCCTTATGAAGTGGATTTCTAGATAAACTTTATTTAAAACAAAAGAAAACAACACAATATATGGCATTAATCTCCAACTACATTCATCATTTAATATACTTTTTGTCATGAGTCAATGGAAGAACAAATCTTTCATAAGGTAGGTAGCAATTCTTTTTCTTCACTGGTTAGAGAGCTAAAATTCAGGAAACATTTTTCATTCCTCAGAAAGAGATCTCATGCAATTCTCCCACCTGTTTTTTGGCATTTTCATGATATTCTTCTTAAAAATTCCCAATCTGGTGGGGTGGTGCATTCTAATTCTACCTCAGAAAATTGCTAGGACTTTTAACCCTGGGCAATTCACAGGAGTTCTGTCTGGCTCAGTCTCCTCAACTGTAACATGGAAATAATAGTATCAAGTAACTCCTGAGACTCCTATGAGGATCACATGAGATAATATTTATAGTGTGTTACACAGAGTAGGTGCTCTATGCAAATAGTGGCTTTTATTTTTATCTTTAGAATTTTGATTATTTCCTCCTTTTATTGGTTTTCTTTGATTGTCACCTGCCTCCATTTGACCTTTCTAGAGCTCCTTCTCTTCAGAGCCTCCTCTCTTGATTGGCTGCCCTGGAGCTGGGAACTAGAGGATTTCTACAGAACTGTCAGCTGTAAATAGTTTTTGCAAAAAGCCATCTTAGGCCATGGGTTGCCAGTTGATAGCTCAGACTCTAGAATTCCCAGAGTTGGCATGAGTTGGACTGAGACTGGTGAAGACCATTGGAGGAGCCCTATAAATAGGAGCTCAGCCTAACCCAAAGGAACTCAATTGTGATTTAAGGTGGGAGGTGAAAAGGGTAGGCTCTCCACTTTGTCTCAAAGCTATTTTCATAAGCCAGGGTTACCTGTTACCTTACAGGGACAGTTACTCAGGTTCATCCTTTGAGATTACTATCATCTATCAATTGATCATCAACATTCACATAATTTTCTTCACAACAACCAGAAGACCATTTCTGAAGATTCTTCAACAAAGCTAAGCCAGTCAAGTCAGAGCTAAACATCCAGCAACAGATTGTGTTAGGCCTGGCCAACCAGCCTGTCAGCATTTGGTTGTGGCTATCTTCTAAAGATATATTTTCAGTTTAGTTAGATAATTCCTATAGTTTAACCTTAATTCCTTTCCTTCATCTCTATTTCACCCCTCAACCATTACTGTTCACCTTTCATTAAATCAGTTACTGTGAACCAAAACTTGGTTACTGACCTGTTCAGCTGCAAGAGAATTCCTTAGTGAGAGAAGACACTTGAATACAATTTCTACTGAGAAGCTCAGTTAAAGTGAACCTTTACTGCTGTCTCTTGGCTCAATATTATTATTAATAACTATACCTCGCAGTCAGATAAAAATCATCTTCATTACCACAAACTATTATGTCATTAACATTCAAATATAGAAGATACATCCTGTGACAGTTAAGGAAATTTCACCAATTTCCTTATCAGTAGCTGTAAGGGGAGGGAGCTGTCCAGGGGCTGAATTCTACTGCCAACTAGTGATTGCAAGTACCATCCCCCTGCATTTCCCTCAGACCTGCTTTTCCATCATCACCTGGCAGTTTACTCTCTGGGCAGCTATATTCCCCAAAGTATTTCCCCTTTCCTTACACTGCATCCTCTCTGCTCCAGCAGAGGATGAGCTCCATGAGGGCAGGGGATGTCCACTGCAGTCCTTTATGTCCCCTATAACTTGGCACAGGACCTGGCACAGAGTAAACACTTATACATGTTTCTGGATACTAAAGAGCACAGAGGGGATAAGCTCAGCCCTTCTGCACCTGCAAGAGACTTCCATGGCACTTCAATCCCAAACACTGACCTCTTAAGAAGGTCACAGACTGATCCCTTGAAGGGACTTGATAGGAAATGGAGTCCAATAGACTCATCTTACAGTTGGGGAAACTGAGACTTAGGAGTTCAGTGACTTACCCAGGAAGCCCTTGCTAAAACCTTTGAAAAATTATACAAAATCAGGTCCTCCAGTCCCCAAATCTAGCCCTGGCTTCACCAGAGCACACAGAATCCTCTGGTCACCCAAGCTCTCCCATATCTCTTTTCCCTTCACTCACCTGGGCAGCAGCTGAGGCCTTCCTTCTCCAGCATCCATGGGGCTTCCCTCTGCTCCAAATAAGAGATCACATCTTCTGGGGGAACTGGAAGCCCTGGGCATGGGGAATCAGTCAGGAAGGTGGATGGAGAGAAGCTGGCCATCCTCTTGAGTTCCCTTTAGGGAAAGGTGGGGGAGTCCAGTGACTCCACTCATAGAACCTCTCTATGGGGTTCCCACAGGAGTCTGCCCTCACCCCCTATGAAGCAGAAGCCCAGTTTAGGATGTGCCTGTTACCTAGCTGGGGGACCTGGAATGAGCAACAGCCCCCCCCCTCCCCACTCCATCCTGTTCTGGTTCATTCTAGCAGAAACACCTAAACTCTCAAACTGGGTCAGAGAGTCAGTGTTCTGGGTCAGTCTGAAGCCCCAGACATAGGGACCTTGAGGGATCAGCTTTTGTCCCCCTACCTATCCTGCTCCTCCCTCTCATGAACTGTTCTTTTGGGGAGACTCTGCCTCTGTTCTTGGGGGATTCAACAATTCTTGTTGGGACCAATGCTATCTCTCAGTCAGTTCATTTGTCCTGACAATGACACAGGAGTGTAAGCAGTCCCTGTGGGAAGCTTCCAGAGCCTCCTGGAGGAGAGACTCCAGAGCATTTAGGGTGGGGAGAGGAGGGAAGAGAAGGGTGGGGAACCAATTAGGAACCAGAACATTTGGTTCTGGGGCATTTTCTTCAGAGAAGGCTAGACTCAGTCCATACTTTTCTGCTATCTGGAAATGAGTCAGCTAGAAGGGGAGCAGGCAGGGACCTGAACTGAGAGGAAGGAAGGTCTCAGTTTAAATCTGGCCACAGACAACTCCTTATATGGGTACTGCAGAACAACCACTTACTCGAATCTCTACTTCCTCGTCTGTAAAATGGGGATAATTCTGTCACAAAATTTGGAAAATTAAGGTGAAGAAGTGTCATAATATTACTGAGAAAACACTCAGCAGAGCACTTGGCCAAGAGCAGGCTATTATAAACTCTTCTTCACTTTCCGAATTGTCTGATAGGTTCACCTGGAGGATTAGGGCAATAGAAGGAAGACTAATAATGACAATGCTGCTCTACTGGGGACACCAAGGAGCTGTGAGCTACCAGTTTATTCTGGTTAAAGAGAAAATTATTCACCCTAGATAAGAAGAGGGTGGGAGGAAAACCTGCCTAAACAGTTTTCCAAGATGTGTTTGGGAGACACAATTCCAGGCCAGGGAGAGGCAAGATGGAATCAGCTCTCAGATTATTTCCACATCTTAAGATTCTTCAACCTGCATTTGATCTTGGACTCCAGGAGTACCAAAGGGAGCCTCCAAGGTCCCATTATATGATGCAAAGTTGTTTTACAAGAGAACCAGGCAGCAGAAGGTCCCTGGCTCTGGGACTTAGCATAGGAACACTTTTCCCTTCCTCATAGCTGAAAACTGCTCTAACCCTGCCTGCTGCTGAGGGCCATATTCCCTTGAAGGGCAGACTTGGGCAACAGGGAGAGGGCTCCTTACCCACAGAGAACAGGTTCCGAGCATTCTCCAGCATCACCTCCTTGTACAGCTCCTTCTGGGGAGGGGCCAAGAGGCGCCACTCCTCCCGGGTGAAGTCCACAGCCACATCCTTGAACGTCACCATCTCCTAGAGCAGGCCAAGTCAGAGGACACAGGGCTGAAAGCCACATCAGAGTGAAGAGCCCACCTCTGGTCAATTACAGGAGGAAACTGACACACAGAGAAGGGAGGGGCCCAAAGGCCTCACCCTTTGTCAGTGTCAGAGTCAGCACTAGAAGCCGAGTCTCTAAGAGCCCAATGGAGGTTTGAGCAAAGCAGCTCCGAGACCCTCCAGAGCAATGCTGAGGAGTTTCTATCTAGTGTGTGAAGGAACATATCTTGGGCTTTGGTCCCAGGTGCCCCAGGCAGCAGTGGATGTAGGTGACCCAGTCACGTGTCTGATTCCCGGCCTGCCACTGTGTCCCAGGGCAGCCCAGGTCAGGGGGAGTGTCCCAAAAGTCAGAGTGCCAGAACCAGCACAAAGTAAGCACCGAGGGAGGAGCCAGGAATGTAAAAGGCAAGCCAGGGAAGGAGAGGGGCCTTTTGTACCTCCCCTCTGCAACTGACTGGCTCTCTGAGCTGGGGGCTTCTCTCTGAGCTTTTCTGGTCTCTTGATCTCTGGCAAGCCAAGCCTGAGCTCGCTGAATGGAGAACGAGATCTAGAAAGGCTGAGACCTTTCTCTGCTTCTGTCAGACTCGCTTTACTAATAAATGCTCATGAATCTGGTAATAAGCCTCCAGCAATGCAGCTCATGGGCACCTCATCACCATTCTAACCTCAATTCAGGGTATTTGCTGACCTCGGAAGATTCAGATTAGGCCCAGGGAGGCAGGTCTAGTATTTCTACACCCCCGACTCATCTCTCAGAGATGTCAGGTTTGCTGTCCAAAGTCAGGGCCACAACTCTGGATTCAAACAAGAATTGGTTGTTAGTCTGAAGAGAGAAGGAGGGCTGGGGCATTGCTGACTCCTCAATTTCATTCAGAGTCTATAAAAGGAAGTTTCTAAATAGAAGTTCAGGAAGATTCAGTCTTTAAACTCACCACGTAGAACAGTCTCGATCACGAACCAGCAAAGCTCCCTCAGGTCTCCTTCACCACACGAGTCACAGCCTCACTCACTCCCCTCCCTCCTTGGAAGGGCCACATATATATCACTTCTAGTGCCTTCCCTTAGCCTTCATGTCCAATCACAATAGACACTTTCTCATAGAACCGCTGGGGGGGTGGGGAGAGGAAGTCCATTGATTCTGATTCGTTACTCACTCTAGCACAAGTGGGTTAGGACCTCCCAGAATTGGAAGGTGCTCTCCTTTGGTGATTAAATCTAAAGATGGGCAGTGTAGACTTAATTTAATTATCACAGAACTGATCCTAAGATGGAAAGTGAGGGTTAAAAAAAATCACTTTTTCCATTCCAGGGAAGTTAGGTGACTGTGAATAGAGAACTAGAACTAGAGACAGGAGGTCCTGGATTCAAATCTGCTCAAAGACACTTCCTGTCTGTGTGACTCAAAGGAAATCACTTATCCCCATCTGCCTACCTATTACCCATCTTCTGCCTCACAACAGATGCTGAGCACCAATTCTTAGACAGAAGTAAGGGATATTTAAAAGTCTGCAGCTGAAGGAATCCAGGAGGCCAGGGTCCCTGGATTCAAGAATAAAGACTGGGGAGTCATAGATAAGAAGACGAGAAAGGGCTTTGAACACCAAACAGAATGTTTTGTATATGATCCCAGAGGGAATAGGGAGCCACTGCGGTTTACAAAGTAGGGGAATGACACCATCAGAACTGCCCTGTAGGAAAACCCCTCCAGTGGGAGAATGGAGGAGGCCTTGGAGTAGGGAGAGCCTTGTGGGAGACAAACCCAGTAGCAGGTTGTTTAATAGTCAGGAGGGAGGGAATGTGGGCCCCCACCAGGATGATGGCAGTGACACAGGACAAGGACAGGGACAGAGAGCTCCTGGGAAAACTAGACTCTGTCTGCCAAGTGCCCCTGCAGTCTCAGGGTGGCTGGACTGAGTTTATCCTCATGTCCAGGATCGCTCAGGCTCATTTCAGTCCAATGAGTTCTCCCACAGCAATAACAGGGAGGTTAGAGTTTCAGGAGTGTGATAATTAAATTAAGTCTACACTGCCCATCTTTAGATTTAATCACCAAAGGTGAGAGCACCTTCCAATTCTGGGAGGTCCTAACCCACTTGTGCTAGAGTGAGTAACGAATCAGAATCAAGGGACCGGCCCCTAGGGGTTCTATGAGAAAGTGTCTATTGTGATTAGACAGGAAGGCTAAGGGAAGGCCCTGGAAGTGATATATATGTGGCCCTTCCAAGGAGGGAGGGGAGTGAGTGAGGCTGCAATTGGTGTGGTGAAGGAGACCAGAGGGAGCTTTGCTGGTTTGTGACCTAGACTGTTCCACATAGTGAGTCTAAAGACTGAATCTTCCCGAACTTCTATTGGGAAACTTCCTTTTATAGACTCTGTGAGTGGAGTTTGCTCCATTCACCTCTGGGCCTCAGGCCCTTTAACCCTCAGCTGAGGGTTAAGATCTACTTGGGCTAATCAGTGGGATAGATTCTTATTTCCGCACTTCCTCTCTCTCTTCTCATGTAATTTCCATAAAAGTCAATTTTGATTTGAGATTATTTTTAATTGAGGATTGATAATAGTTCAATCCTCTGGCAAATATCTTTAAGATATTGAACCCATAAAACCCCTTTTTCTCCCTTACAGGAGTCATGGGAAGCTCACCACCAAAGTGATCTGAACAACAGGGATGAGGGAAGCAGGAACAAGAGGCAGAGGAGGAAACTTTGCGGTCAGTAATCCCCGAGTTTGCTCCCATTGGGGAGGGGCGGGGGGGGGAGGTAGTACTGGGGAATCTGAGGCCATAACACAGGGCCATCTGATGGGTTCTAATCAGCGTTTTAACCATCTCAGGAGAATGGGCAGGTGAAGGGATGTCAGGCACAGGGAGGAGGGGGAGGAGGAGGAAAACCAGGAAAAGGGCCTGGATGTGGCCAGGAGGCCAATTTGGGCCGAATCTGACAATAAACTGGGCCAAAGCCAAACCCCTGCTCTCAGGGGAGGGGGAGGGGCTGCAGGAGGGGCTAGCCCATCCTGGGAGGTGCTCAAGTACCTGCAGGAGGAGCACTTCTTTTTTTTTTTTATTTTAAACATTTATTAACATTTATATTTTAGAAAAGTTAACATGGTTACATGATTTATGTTCTTACTTTCCCCTTCACCCCCCGACCTTCCCCCTCCCCTGGCCGATATGCATTTCCACTGGTTTTAACATGTGTCATTAATCAAGACCTATTTCCAAATTGTTGATAGTTGCATTGGTGTGGTATTTTCGATCCCCAATCATGTCCTCATCAACCCATGTATTCAAGCAGTTGATTTTCTTCTGTGTTTCCTCTCCTGCTGTTCTTCCTCTGAATCTGGGTAGCGTTCTTTTCCATAAATCCCTCAGAATTGTCCTGGGTCATTGCATAGCTGCTAGTACAGAAGTCCATTGCATTCTATTTTACCACAGTATATCAGTCTCTGTGTACAATGTTCTTCTGAGGAGGAGCACTTCTGCTCCTTCCTGGAGGCTCCCTTGGGCTGGGGGAGGCTCATGGGCTTGGGCCCCAGTACTCCAGGGGGGCCCAGTCAGCCTCCAGGGAGAGATCCTCCAGCCAGGAAGCTCTTCCAGGGGGCCAAGCTAGGCTCAGGGTTCAAAGACAAAAGGGGGAGCTGCCAAGAGGACAGGATGTGGCCTGTCCCAAGACCTTAGATACAGCCTAGACCCACAGAGAGCACTTCAAGGCCCCTTTAAGCTTGGTGAGCCAGCTTCTGTGCCCCATCACTGGCTGACTGAGGATCAGGACTAAAATACCAGGCAGAAGAGGCCAAAGGAACTGGTGAGGAAGTGTCTGAGGCCACATTTGAACCCAGGTCCTCCCCTCTCCAGGCCTGGAACTCTCCACTGTGCTAGTCAGTGGCCCAGGTGGGAATCCCTTTGCCAGAGGGCAGTCCTCCCTGTGGGGAAGGCCCTCCTCCCCTCAGCCCCCCACCCCTGACTGCAGGGCCTTCCAGTTGCTCTGCTGGCCTCCTCAGCTCCCTTCCCCCTTCCTCCCTGACACATCCTCTGGCCCCGGGGCCAGACCAGCCTCCTGGGGGCTCCATGAACAGCACCTCCAGCTCCTGGCCAGGAACACCTACTCTGGCTGTCCCCCACGGGCAGGCAGCATGCTCTCACTCCCCAGCTCAGACCACTGCCAATGCTGGCTTCCCTAAAGTCTAAACTATAATCTTGCCTCCTCCAAGGAGTCCTCCTGAACTCCCCAGGAGGACTTTCACTTTCTGGTTAGTACTGCCTATTTGGCCAGACTAGAGCTTGGTTGGGGTAACTGAAGCAGAGGACTGCCCAAGGGGCAACAAGGGGCTTCCATGGGGTGGAGGAATTGCAATCTTGGGTCCCCAGCCAAGACAGGCATGCAGGGATGTTCCTGCCTGCCACGGCCACAAAGACAGGGGAGAATAGATACAATTCAACAGAGAAGAGCCATTAGGAGGGGAGAGAACAGGAAGGAATGGGATGAGACCAAAGGGGCCAGGAGGAGGGAGTTTCCATGGAAAGCAGAAGGGCTGCTCCCACATAGGAAGGCTCTGACACAGGATCCTGCCTGAGATCCTGCTGCCTAGCAAGGGGTCCGGGAGGGCAGGAACGATGCTGAAAGAGGTGGCGGTAGGGGAGCAGGAGCTTGGGGGTCTGGGAGGCAAAACTACCAAGATTGAGATTGAAAGCCAAAAGAGTCATATGTTATGAAGTCAAGAAAAACTCATTAAGAATTATTCTTATTTCCAAGCATTCCTGATGGAAAAACCAGACCTAAACAGAAACTTTGATGTCCAAGCACAAAAGGGAAGAGAAGCCTAAAAAGGTAAATAAGAAAGAGAAAATTTAAGGGATTTATGAAGGTTAAACTGCATATGTATTTGAATCTACATGGAAAGGTGATGTGTTTATAATCCTTACAAATTTTGATCAGTTTTAGAGCAGTTAGAAGGAGTAAACATAGACAGGTTGTGAGAGTAAGCTGATTTTGATGATATGGCACAAAAAAACCAAGGGGTGAAAAAGAGGATTTCACTGAGAGAAAAAGTGTAGGCAGAGGTGGAATAGGGTAAATTCTTTCACTTAAAGAGCTTTGAAAAACTATTACAGGGGAGGGGAAGATAGAGTAGTGACAGGCAATGCTTAGACCTTACTCTCACTGTAATGGGCTCGGAGAAAGAATAAGAAGTATACTCATTAGAGGACAGAATCCTCTCATACCCTACACATGCAATAGGGATAAATTAAAAGCCTTTCCAATAAGATCAGGAGTGAAACAAGGCCACCCATTATCACCTTTATTATTTAACATTGTACTAGAAACACTAGGAGTAGCAATTAGAGAAGAAAAAGAAATTGAAAGTATTAAAATTGGTAACGAGGAGACCAAGCTATCATTCTTTGCAGATGATAAGATGGTCTACTTAAAGAATCCCAGAGAATCAACTAAAAAGCTAGTGGAAATAATCAACAACTTTAGCAAAGTTGCAGGATACAAAATAAACCCATATAAATCATCAGCATTTCTATATATTTCCAACACATCCCAGCAGCAAGAGTTAGAAAGAGAAATGCCATTTAAAATCACCCTAGACAAAATAATATACTTAGCAATCTATCTGCCAAGACATACATAGGAATTATATGAACATAAATACAAAACACTTTCCACATAATTAAAACTAGATCTAACTAATTGGAAAAACATCAATTGCTCATGGGTAGGATGAGCTAACAGAATAAAAATGACCATCCTATCCAAATTATTTTAGTGCCATACCTATCAAACTACCAAAAAACTTTTTTAGTGAATTAGAAAAAACTATAACAAAGTTCATTTGGAAGAACAAAAGATCAAGAATATCAAGGGAAATAATGAAAAAAAATGTGAAGGAAGGTGGCCTAGCAGTACCAGATATTAAACTATACTATCAAGCAGCAGTCATCAAAACCATAGAGTACTGGCTAAGAGAAGAGTACTGGCTAAGAGACAGAAGGGAAGATCAGTGGAATAGATTTGGGGTAAGTGACGTCAACAAGACAGTGTATGATAAACTCAAAGAGCCCAACTTTGGGGACAAAAATCCACTATTTGACAAAAACTGTTGGAAAAATTGGAAAACAATATGGGAGAGATTAGGTTTAGATCAACATCTCACACTCTACACCAAGATAAATTCAGAATGGGTGAATGACTTGAATATAAAGAAGGAAACTATAAGTAAATTAAGTGACTACAGAATAGTGTACTTGTCAGATCTATGGGAAAGGGAAAATTTTAAAACCAAGGAAGAGTTGGAAAAAATTACAAAATATAAAATAAATAATTTTGATTATATTAAATTAAAAAGGTTTTGTACAAACAAAAACAATGCAACCAACATCAGAAGGGAAACAACAAACTGGGAAAAAATCTTTATAACAAAAAACTCTGACAGAGGCCTAATTTCTCAAATATACAAGGAGCTAAATCAATTGTATGAAAAAAATCAAACCATTCCCCAAACGATAAATGGGCAAGGGACATGAATAGGCAATTTTCAGATAAAGAAATCAAAACTATCAATAAGCACATGAGAAAGTATTCTAAATCTCTAATAATTAGAGAAATGCAAATCAAAACAACTCTGAGGTACCACCTCACACTAAGCAGATTGGCTAAAATGACAGCAAAGGAAAGTAATAAACGTTGGAGGGGATGTGGCAAAATTGGGACATTAATGCATGTCATATTGAAACTCTGGGAGCGGAGAGTCCCACCGTTGATTGACAGGTGAAGACTGTTGGACCTCAGAATGTTCCCAAAGGTCATGAGGACGGGGAGAAAGCGGTTGGCCAAGGGGATATAAATACCCTGGCAGCAGCCCCTGACAGGGGGTCTTTTCCTTTCTCTTTGGACCTTGTATCTGTGTGGACCCTGGTCTATTGGGATCTGAGACTTGCTTGGCTAAGCCTTGCAAGAAATCCTGTCTGAACCTCACTGACATTGACCAACTTGTATCCAGACCGTGAATTCTCTGATTCTTCTGTTCCATAGATATTTAGGCATCAAACCAGCCATATATATCTAGGTATCCCGGGCCCAGGAGGGATCCGGGAAGTGGGCAGGAGAAGAAGAAGAGGGTGGAAAGGGTGGTTCATAATGGCTGTAGAAAGGCATAACATCTGGCAAGAAGAAGAAGAAGCTGAGAGACATCATCCAACAGCTAGCTTGCTTTGGTTTGGCTGTGATCCAATCATTCTGGATGGCAATTTGGAACTATGCCAAAAGATTGCTATAAGAGTGCCTGCCCTTTGATCCAGCCATACCACTGCTGGGTTTATACCCCAAAGAGATCATAAGGAAAAAGACTTGTACAAAAATATTTATAGCCACTCTCTTTGTGGTGGCAAAAAAATGGAAAATAAGGATATGTCCTTCAATTGGGGAATGGCTGAACAAATTGTGGTTTCTGTTGGTGATGGAATACGATTGTGCTCAAAAGAATAATGAACTGGAGGAATTCCATGTGAACTGGAATGACCTCCAGGAATTGATGCAGAGTGAAAGGAGCAGAACCAGGAGAACATTGTACACAAAGACTGATACACTGTGGTAAAATCTAATGTAATGGACTTCTTTACTAGCAGCAATGCTAGGATCCAGGACAACTATGAAGGACCTATGAGAAAGAATGCTACCCACATTCAGAGGAAGAACTATAGGAGTACAAACACAGAAGAAAAACAATTGCCTGATCACATGGCTGGATGGGGATATAATTAGGGATATTGACTCAAAATGAGCACCCTAATGCAAATATCAATAATATGGAAATAGTTCTTGGTCAATGACACATGGAAAACCCAGTGGAATTGTTCATTAGCTATGGGAGAGGGTGACAGGTGTAACATGGAAAATGGCAGGGTGGAATTCCTGCAAGATACAGGGTCAAGCCTCACCCAGAATTACAGGGGATCCCCCCTGGAGAACTCTGGGTGAGGGGACAGTTGGAAAGGAGTTAAACAGTTGATTCCTGGGGGTTGAGGTGAGCAGGTCTCTCTGCTTGCTTTAAACTGTTTGGGGTTTACCTTGGTGGCCATAGTGGCAAATGCCAGTGTGGACTTGGTGTAGCCATTCTCCTCCTCCTCTCCATCATGCCTGATAACATTTTTTCACATCACCCACCCCTCTGCCCAGCAGCTCAGTGGGAGTGCACAGGGGGTAAGGTGGGCAGCTCACAAGTAGCAGAGCTGGAGGGGAGTGAAGTGCTTGAGACATTCCCCTCCCCCTCTCTATACTCTGAAGACTTTCCTCACTTCACCCAGCCCTCCCCACAGCAGCCCAATGAAAGCACTTTCTCCCTCCCCTGTGTGGGCTAAGGGGGGAGCATTGAGAGCCTGGCACTCAGTGGGAAGGAGGGGAACAGCCCATGGACTCTGGGGGGGACAGGCACTCAGTCTGTTGAATGAGGTAATGACGGGGTCTGGCACTACATATCTAAAAGGTTCACCATCACTGTACTAGAGGGACAGTGAAGTCCTTTGAATTCTAAGATTTTATAATACTGTTATCTTGGCATCAGAGGCAATGAAGATTCTCAAATTGGAAGAGCTCTTGAAATACTTGGTGCTAATTTGAACCAGATACTTGATGTTTGATCTTGATATAATCACTTAAATTATTTGCCTTAGTTTCCTTAATTGACTTAAGAGAGCATACCTCAAGCACCTAATCCACAGATTTTTATGAGTATTAACATAATATTATTTGGAGCCATGACTACAGTGCTTGGTCCACAACAGGAATTCTTTAACGATTTATTCCCTTCCAGCTTCCTTTGCTTGCAAAAGTTAACCCTTTTCCTAACTAGCTACTGCAATGCAAAAAGCCTGTTTAAGTCAGTCCTTCTCGCACTAACCACTCTATCTCCCTAGTAGCCTCAGAAAAAGTACACATAACAGATCCTTATGCTTACTTAGGACATATAACATGGGGAAAAAAAGAAATTAGACCCCACCAAATTGCTATTGGGACAAAACATATGAAAAATCTTAGTCATTCTCCTTAAAGCATATAACTCCCAAAGCTCAACCAGCTTTACAATTAGTGCTAATGCTCAGGTATGTCACCTTGAAATCTGGAGACCCCAAGTTTGCCTTTGTCACATCAGGATTCCCCTGAGGGAGGTCTCAGATTTTGCCATTTCAGACTGAAAAACAGACCTTAAAGTAACTGATAAGGGGGCAGCTGGGTAGCTCAGTGGATTGAGAGCCAGGCCTAGAGACGGGAGGTCCTAGGTTCAAATTCGGCCTCAGACACTTCCCAGCTGTGTGACCCTGGGCAAGTCACTTGACCCCCATTGCCTACCCCTACCACTCTTCCACCTATAAGTCAATACACAGAAGTTAAGGGTTTAAAATTAATTAAAAAAAAAAAGTAACTGATAATACCAGCTTAAGTGGGGCCAGCAGATCTAACCAAATGCTACCCTTTTAGTCCCAAAACTTTCTCCCATTGTAGCAGAAATCCATTCCCAAGAAGACCACCACCTGGCCAGGGAGCATCCTCTTAGGATCTACTGTAAGTAGGCCACTCCCTGTTAGCCCAGCCTCTGGCTACGTTTCCTTTCCCAAGTCTGTTTGTATCCTGTCAGTGAAGTTTGGACTTCTTGGTTCCTTGTAGTCCTGGTAATGTCAATCAATCCTACTTCCCTGACCACAGTTCCCCAAAAGGTATATAAATTGTCCACATTCTGTTGTTCTTTGCATCTAGCCTGGTGCAAGTTAACACAGCAGTGGAGGTGTATTAAGATGGCAAAATTAAAAGACTACCAGGAAGGGAACTATCTAGTTTACGTACCTGTTAACTTGGAAAAGACACAGAACTAAAGTTGTCAGAAAAAAAGATGGCTCAGAGGAATAATAGAACTTGGGGAACTTATATACCTTTTGGAGAACTGAGGGACAGGGAAATATGATTGAATGACATTTCCATGGTTACAAGGAAAGAGGAAGCCCAAGACAGGATATTGGGGCGGGAGGGGGGGAGGCTGATGCTTTACAATGGATACAAAAGGGAAAGGTCCAGCCAAGAGCTGGGCTACCTGGGAGAGGACTTTGATACAATGGAGAAACTACCAGGACAAAAGACATTTGATTTGGGTCTACTTGTTCCATCTAACTAGGACTATAAAGTCCTGAAGGGCTATTATTCAGTATGCAATGGCTAAGTCAGAAACCTCCCTGGGAGAATTCTTAGGGGAACAGGGGCAAACTTGGGGTTTTCAGATTTCAAGTTCACAGCTATAATCTATCAGAATCATAGTCCACTGGAATAGATGCATCTTTCATCAACTGCTCATAAGTCCATTGCCCCATATTATCAACTAGTAGCAAAATTAATAACCTAGAGAAGAAAAGAGAGCTATACAATTATTTGTAGCATAGCTGAACTCCTTCACCTGAGAGAAGTTCATAATTTCTTTAAATACTTTTTTGCTACAGTCCTAACATCCTTAAATTCTTCTTTTCCTTCTCATTGGTTAAGAAGAAAGAATTCAGTTTGCCTGTAAGCAACTTATATGTCTCCTTGGCGCTGTTAACTTGGAAAAACACAGAACTACTAAAGTAGTCAGAAAAAACAAATCTTTAATCAGGAAAGGGACAGGTCCAATGTTTCAGCCATATCCAGAGTTCAGAGCCAAAAAATTTTACAGGGTCTACACCCTGGGACTCTGGAGACAATATCCCTGGGAGAAATCAATGCTCAAGTTGATAGATGGCTCAGAGGAACAAAATAATTTGGAGTATAGTTGATTGGCTTTACAATGGCTACAAAGACATGAGTCCTAGACAGGATTACCAGGGAGAGGCTGATGCTTTACAATTAATGGCCATAAAAGTCCAGGCAAGGGCTAGGCTACTTTAGAAAGGAGTTTGCCACAAAGGGAGAAACTAGCAGGACAAAAAAGGGCACTGAACACCTGACTGAGTCTGTTAACTCCACCTAAAGTACTTCAAGGTTTATAGTTAATCTGAAACTTGTGAAGTTGGGAGTCCCTCCAGGAGAAATTCTCATGTGACAACTTGGGGTTCTCAAGATCTCAAGACTGGGGTTTCTAGATTCCAAGTTGACAGCATTTTACCAATCCTGTTACATATATCCCAGGTACAGAAAATGGAGGAAAAATTCCTCTGAGAAGCAAGAAAATTCATATTCATGACCTTATTAAACTCCTTTTGGTCCCTCCCTAAATGTGACCTTCAAACCCCCTCTTTTCTGTCCCTGGGAGCTCACAATGTTAAAACATTCCTTTACTATCTTCAACATTCCCTTACTTGGTATTTCCACACTTCCTCAACCCTAGCTGGAAGCCCTGTCTCTGCAAAACTGCTTTATTAATAACACATCCTGCTCACAAGATGAGTTCACCCAATGGCCACATAGCCCATGGAGACAATCACATCAGGCACATTTCATACTGCATATCACATCTCACTTTTCTCTCTATGCTAAAATAGGAGAAATCCCCAAGCTGAAGCTTCCTTGAATTTCCTTGGAATACAGGAAGGTCAGAGTAACCGATCTGAAACTCTACTTCAAAACTCAAAAATGGAATTATTATGGGGTGATGTACGTGGTGGCATCATACCCTGTGGACTCCCTGCTGGCCTAGGCTCAGCCTGAACTCAAACATGAATGCTAGGACAGCGGCGGGGGAATCAGGGGGTTATATAAAGAGTTAAGCAGGAAGTTTTCTGCATCTCTCTCTACCTCCCCCGCTACCTTGGGCTTCATCCACAGGTTAAGGCCTCCTGACTGTTTAGAATGGCCTGTGTGTAAGCTGACTGCGCGGCTTACTCCTCATGGCATGGGGTACAGTCATGCTATGGGGGAGGTGACGTCAATGGCATGACTGGCCATTGCAGGGACCAAGACCCAGACACACGGGACAATCTCCTTGGGCCGGGTACCTGCTTGTCCTGACATCACCTCTGTAAAACAGCACTGTATCAGGGGACCATTCACAGGGCTAATTGTCTTTGGTTGCTAACCACATTCCAGCTTTATGATGAGACTAATCCTCTCAACCATTTTTAAAATTTTTTGCTTGGAGACTTAGTTTTACTTTTTAGTGTCTCAACTAATAAATTTTCATGGCAGGGCATGTGACCTGATGATAATAATGGGTCAAACCACCCTGCCTCTGACTTAATGGTCTCCAATTGGAGGTATAATACATTTTTATAAACATGGAACCAAGAACTGGACAGAAATCTTCTCATTGGCCATCATCACAGAAATGAAAGATCATTATTGACCATTTTTTCAAAGAAAGTAGGTACAGCTTCCACATCCAATGAGCAGTTCCTTTTATTATCTCTTATGAATACTTTTATACATTCATGAGTCCAAGCTATTGACTAAGTTCTCTGATAAGGGCACATAACAGTTTTGAAAAGATCATGTTCATTGTTAAAGATGGGATAAGGTTAGGTTGTCCAAGCTTCTTCAAAAACCCTTACAGGAAATGCTGAGACAATGTTTTATGAGTTTTTCTTTTAGTAGCAATTTTAGCCTTGGAATCTCTCATCAAAGAGGGAGAAGGATTAATCTTAACTTCACATAAACTTCTTCCTCAGAGAAGCTTCAGATTGAACAGAATGATGAAGGAACAAAATAAAAAATAAAATACAGGAGAAAAAATCTTTCCATTGAACATGAAGAGAATACGTTATAGGGATGAATAAAGTCATAAAAAAATAATTTGGAAAAGCAAAAGATTAACTATCTCAACCAAAATAATGAAAAGATGCTGAGATACAGTGGGTATAGTACTACAGAATTATAAATTAGTGGTCGCCGAGATTACTGGATATTGGGAAGATGACAGAGAATGTACCTTGTTCCTGGGTCAAGTACAAATCACTTTGCTAAAGGTCTTTGAATACTTGAAGCTACTCTTTAAAAAAAAAAAAAAAAAGATCCTATTTTTGAAAGTCTTTAGGCCATTCTTGGTCTCACCTAAAACCCCTTTCACTCTTTGGGCCAGGAAGCTCAGTAGCATAGAGGCAGTTGGGCAGCTGTGTGGGTCACACTCTGGAATGGATTTGAAATCAATGTGTCCCTATCTGAGGGTCTTATTCAGCCTATGATTATTGATGACTGACAATTTTTGCAACAGGATCTAATGGCACATACTAGGTTCATATAAGAAACCTCAACTCTCTTTGCTATCTTCTTACACCTTATTCTTCTCTGACCCCAGGAAACTGGCCTCTCCACTGATCTTTAAGTTCTGATTCTGGGCCCTTCCATTGTCTATCTCCTATAATTAGAATGTTCTCCATCCTCATTTTGGACTCTGAGCATTCTTCAACTGTCAGCTACATTTTCACCTTCTGAACACATCTCTAGGTCAGAGCCTTCCCACTCACCATACCTCCCATAAACCTTTCATAAAAGCCTGTTTGCACACACACAGCTGCAGGTCTACCTCCTCCATCAGACTGGGAGAGACCTGGAGGGCATGCCATGGTTTTTCTTGTTTTCGATAGTGCCTGGCACAGAGGAGGGCTTTTCTACCCACTCATTGCCTAAACCAAAGAAATGTTAAAGAGGGAGGAGCCTTTTAGGAAATGAGTAGCAGCATTTCTTCTCTGATCAAAGCACAGATTTGGGGAAGCCTTCAGGACTATGCTGTGTGTGTGTGTGTGTGTGTGTGTGTTTTGATAGGTCATCTGAAAGAGAGCAAAGACACAATCCTGAGGCAATGAAAACTGAGTTTTCCTTGTCAGTCTTTTTAAAGAAGGAGAAATCAAACATAGCAGGTCAGTAATTCTGGGGGAAGCACTAGTGTCCGAGACACCAAAGTGCTAGTGAAATCATTAGAAAATACAGTAGGAGAGCAGGAAAGTCTTGTTCCTACTGCATCCTGTTTGAAGTCTATTTCATGTAAGAAATGATCTCTAAGGAAGGTATTGCCATCTTCCTAATAAATCCTTTAAAATGAATAAAATTCCTTCATTGGCTGATGTTGGTCAAATGTGGATGACACACACTCACCTGGGCTGTAAGTCTGTCCCTCTCAAAGGCCATTCTCCCTGACTCCAGGATCCCTGTAGAGGTAGCAAAGTAGCCCAAGTAACTCCACTATGTAAAGTTCCTCTTTCCCACTATGACATCGAGATGTCCAAAGTAACCCATTAGCTAGATGACAAACTGACTCATGGATCTAGGGAAGGTTGGGGTGTGTGTGGGTAAGGGGTAGTTTGCTCTGGAAGGGAACTGCCAGGAAATGAGGAGTGGAAATCTGAGAGTGGACAAAAAAAAAAAAAACAGGCTTCAGAACCCTGGCAAGGAAGTGGGGCTGGATGGTTTGACAAAAGTGGGAACAGGAAATCAGTAAGTATGAGTAAGGGGAGCAAAGGTAGGGACGGGAAACAAGATGGTTTTCACATGGGTCATGGCCGGGAAGTCAGAGAGCTTGAGTGATAGAAGTGTTCCAGCTGGACAGCTGAGGCTAGAAAAATAAGGTAAGGAGGTCCTAAAGCCTAAGTAGGAGCTGGGGAGGACTCTGTGGTAGAACTTAGGCTCGGTATTCTTGAAGGGAAACTGGAGACAGGGAGCCCAGTGTTTGGGGTCTGCTAGAGAATCAGCTCCAAAGCAAGTGGGGGGTAGGGTGTGAAGGGTTAAACTTTTTTGGTAGGAGTTTGAATAAAAGTCAGGAGAGCAGTTTGGTGAAACACAAAACACTTAGTTTATTTTGAGGAAAGTTTGGATAGGAACTAGAAAGGAAGAAAGTGAGAGAACTCTTATACCTATACCTAAGATCCCAAACCTAAGTAAACAAAATCTATCTGTCTTCCAGGGCAGCATCTTCTGCCAGGCTTGGCCCGGCCCAGCCCATCTACCTACTCCTCAGCCAGGATCACCATCACAGAATGAGCAGAAGTCCTAGAAGCTGTCCTTCAGCCTGAACCACCAAGGCAAAATGATTGGAAATTCTTCCTGGTCACACCATTTAAAGTCCCTTATCCATGTCACTTCCTGTCTCTCTCCCCCTTCATGGGAACCAATCACAGCTCCCAAATTTGCCAGGCACTGTCTGTGGAGTCTTTTGGTAAGTGACTTGTGAACTCTTCCACTTAGAGTCCTACCAAGTATCAAATAGGGGTACTGTAAGTTCTTGATTGATTAACTCAAAACAGACAAAGGGGATAAAGAATTCTCTTTCACATGCATCCAAGATTGGGTCCTTGGAGGAGGAAGAAAGAACTCGTGGATGTTTAGAGGGGCCTGGGTATGAAGGTAGGACAATGGAATCCCTAATCAGCAGTTGTGGACAGGGAGAGAGGATGCCTAAGTCCTGAAGGGAAGGCTGAAAGATAAACCTCAGTGTCCTTAGGTATGAAGATGAGATTAATCCTTCCCTGCTTACTTTTAAATTTAATCACCAGAAGATTATACACCCTTACTTTATGCTTAAGTGGGGAGGAGGTGCACAATCCACAAGCTAAAGTGAGTGACAACTCAGAAACAACTGACTGCCCCTGGGCAGTCTTAAGAATATTCAAAAACTATGATTGGTCCCCGTAAACTGGGAGGAAGGCACAGAAAGTGATGAAAAGGGTCTTTCAAAGTAATTGCAACTTCCTTTGAGGGAGCTGCTCGAACTCTTTCCAGGTCCTTCTTCCTCCAAGGACCCAATAGAGGATCATTTGGTGAGACTGCTCTTTACTTTGAACTGGTGAGTGGAAAAAGCTGAACTTCCCTTCCTGACAAATGGAGAGATTAACACCAGATAGGCCTCCCTCTCTGAAGCCTCCTAGTTGATACCTAATTTACCTCTGGGCCCCCCTGTTGGGCTTTCTGAGACCTGCCTGAGCAAAGCCAGGGGCTGGAACAGATATCTAGTTGGTTAAGCTACATTTCTCATTCTACTCTTTCACATTTCTCTAACTTCACTCTTTCCCTCTATTTAATAAACTGCTATAAATGTCATTTTGACTTGAGATATATTAATTTCAGTGATCACATTCTTATATTTTCTCCAACCTTAACTTTTAACCCTTTAAAGGGTAAAGTCTATAGGTTTGAAAAGTGTGACCTAATGGTAAATCTGTGGAGGGGGACTGCAGCCATGACAAAAATGAAAGAGATGAAGGTAGTTTAGATGAAAAGAATGAGACCTGATGGCAAGAATAGCCAACAGAAGCCAGCAAGTAGAGGGTGGTGGTGGGGCAGCTGAGATCAGACCTACCTGTGACCTCCAAAAGGCAGTGAGATTGCTGCTCCAAAGGAAAACAGGGTGAGTAATCTGCAAGGAAAGTGAGACATTCCCCATTCAGCAACAAGGAATCTGCAGACCAGGAATTCCTGATGCTGGGCAGCTCAATCTGGGAGGGTCTTCCTAGTCCCCCTTCATTCCTGCCCTCATTTCAGCCCCTGAGGTGACTTTGCTAAGGTGCAGGGCCTCTCATTGACCCCACTGCTGAGTAAACTTCCCCATTTTTCCAGAATCAAAGCCCCAATACTCTCTGGCTTTCTAAGCCCTTTAGGACCCATCCCCCTCCTACCCTATCAGGCTTCTTCCACCTTCCTCCCAGAAACATACTCTAGAACCTGGTCAGATTAGCCTCCTGGTAGTTCTATGAACAGGACGGCCACACCCACCCCAAAGGCCGCAACCATTTTCTCTGAATATCCCCCATGGAAAGGCAGAATGGTCTCTCTTCCCAGCTCACACCAAGCCCTCCCTGGTTTCCCTAAGATCCAAACTAGAATCCTTCCTCCTCCAAGAAGCCTTACTCAACTCCTCCCAATTCTAGCGTCCTCTCTCTGGTCAGTATTTCCTATTTAGCCAGAACAGAGCATGCTTGGGGGTAACCTGAAACAGAGGACTGCCCAAGCGACAACAAGGGACTTTCATTCAGGTGGAGGGATTGCAATGAGGGAGTCACCAACTAAGGTGGGGGTAATGGAGTGTCCCTACCCCCACACCCCAAGACAGGAGAGGATGTGTTTAATACACTTCAACAGGTCTGAGGCTGCCAGGGATGAACAGGGGAAGCCTGAGACTCAGAGCCAGGATCATGCCTGGCATTCTGCTTCCTTTCATGGGGCTGGACCCTTTGAAATAAGGGGGGGGGGCTTCAGGGGATCAGTAGTCTGGAGGGTCTGGGTCCTAGGAGCACGGAGGAAGGACTCCTGGGTCCTTCCAGGGTGTGTGAAAATTGTATCTCGTTCTGTCCCCAGTCAGGACGTTTTAGCAGGAAACAAGATCCCAACCAGGAAGCAGGCAGCCACAGCCAAACCGTCCCGGACACCAGAGCAGCCCAATGGACACACTTATCACCCGGTAACGAAATTCACAGCCTGCCAACAGCTTGTCATCCGGGCGCTGCTAGTCCCGGATCAGCTCCTGCCCTACCCAGGTCCTTTCCGGACCTCATCCAGAGCTGCCTAACTCCAGAGCAGCGAGGGGCTCCCGACTTTGGGCTGATCTGAGTGTGTCCATGAGGGAGCCTCAAGGCGACCCCCGCGGGAGCTGGTCTTTCCACAAAAAAACTCACAAGGAGGAGCAACTCACTCCACACACACACACACCCCAGGGGTTCCACCCTGCTCGGGGCTGCCAGCTCTAACCGGTGAGGAAGGGAGTAAGAAATGCCCTCTGCGGTTCCCATCCCTTCTCCCGCCGTGAGCTACGCCCTCTACCTCTGGATGCTCCCCGCTTTGGGCCTCTGGTCCTCCGGTGATCGTCCCTCCTTTCCCCGCTGTCCCAGTTCCAAGATTCATAAGCTAATTGACCATTCACTCAGTTGCTGGACCAGGAGGTTCCAGCCACACAAATCTGTATGTTTATATATAATTATGTATAAATACAAAAACTGGAGGAAGAAGGGCTGGACAGGAAGAGCGCCCCTCTGACTTCCTATTTCCCAAAGTCCTCTGCGGTGCACGTAGTTCCTGGGCTGGACGGCTCCGCCCTTTCCTTGGGGGCTGACTCTGCCCCCCCTTCTCTCTTCCCTGCTAGCAGTCTGACCCCCGCATCCCTCCCCACCCTCCTATCCTCTCCTCACTCACTCGGGCCCTGCCCAGCCCCCTTCTTCTTTGGTCCTCTGTGGGAGCCAGGTAGGAAATGTTGGTCTCAGGACTGCTCCTGCCTGTGCTCGCCCAGTTTAGGGCACTGTCTCCTGTCTTTCGAGGATGAAAGAAAAGGATTCGGGACTCTCAGTCGTCCCGAGTTCCAAGCTCTCTTTGACTAGAAAACAGTTTTCGAGAGGCAAAATTATTCTCTTCTCCCCTCCCCCCTTGAGGAGGGGAAAAAGAAATAATCTGGCCGTGTACAGGCTCCTGGCTTGGGAGTGGGACCGACCCTGTGAGGGCTGTGGCGTCTGCAGGTGGACGCGAGAAAAGAGCCAAGGAGTTATGGTTCACCTTGACAAATTTCAGTTCTAAATTGCTTCTCTTCACATTCTAATGGTCACAGATACTTGGAAAGTGCTAGCACAGCCTATAACCTGTGCCCTGACATATTACTGAGAGCTCGAGAGCTTTCTGAATTTACTTCCTTAACAACAGATACACCCTTTCTAACTTTGAACCCAATTCGTTATCAAACAATAAACTCAGACTCTTCCAGTCTCCAGTCTGAGAAAAGGATATTCTCCTCTGTATTCTGCATTTTTGATTTGGTCTGTTGTAAGGGAGACATCACAGGCATCTGGGAGTAAATTGTAAGCACAGGATGGAATACAGTCCCTTAATTAGTGGTTGCAAATTCTGAAATTGCATCCACCTTGTCCAAAGTGGATTTGTAGATAAACGTTGTTAGAAAAAAACAAACAGTGATATATGTCATTGATCTCCAAGCACATTCTTCATTTAATGTACTTCTTGTCATGAGTCAATGGAAAAACAAATCTTTCACATTGTAGGTAGCAATTCATTTTCTTCACTGCTTAGAGAGCTAAAACTGTGAAGAGTGAATCAAACTCTTTTGTCTATCAATCAACTAAAATACCCCTCTTAGTACCTTACCAGTCACCAGTGTGAGAGTTCACAAGACACTTGCTAGAGTGGGTGACAACTCCAGAGGCTACTGCCCATCCCCCCACAACACCTGCCCCTGGGCAGTGCTAGGCAAATTGAAAGATTACAATTGGTTCCTGTAAAGTGGGGAAGGGACAGAAAGTGATGTGGGAAAAGGATTATAAAAAGTCCTGAACTTCCTGTCCAAAGGACTTCTCCTTGATGTTTCTCCTTTGGTGTCTCTGCTCCTTGAATCTTCTCCTTTGGACTTCTTTGGAGGAGGGCTCCTTGGGGCTTTTGGACTTTGACTTGAAACTTTGGGCCTTTCAACTGGAGTTTTTGGCTTTGGGCCTTCAGCTTATGGCTTTGGAACTTCTTGGAGTCAGAAACATTCTTGTTGGGTTCACTGCTGCTGCAGTGAGCTTAGCTCATGAGGGTTTTTCTACATTGGGACCTTGCCTGGATCCTGCATGGCTTGCTGGTATAATGCAAAAGATGCGAGAGGCTCTTGCTCTTGCAGGGGGGCAACTGAAAACTTCTGGCAGTTAGAAGCCTTAGAATTCTGAGAGAAGTCAGTTGGTTCCTGAGCCTTGAACAGAGCAGAAGGACCAACGAGAGCTCTGTTTTGGCTTTTGGTTTTACTTTGGCCTGTGCTTTGTCTCTATACAATTTGAACCTAGCTAATTTCTCTAGACCTCTCCCTGACCTTCTCCATATTATTTCCCTGTTTCCCTGCCTGTTTTCCTAGGGCTCTGGGAAGCAGGGTGGCTTTTGGGTTTTTAGTGAATAGACTTTGTGGGTTTAGTTTTCCCCAATAGGCAAGTAGGACATCCTTGAATTCAAACTATCCCTTTAATATTCCCTCTACTTTAAGAGCAGCCAAATCTTCCCTGGCTGAGAGAAGCAGGTCCTTCTCTCAGTCTAACCCATTCCTGTGACCCTCCCCCATCTTGAGTTTCTCCCTAGTGGCTGTCAGAAACCCCAACCCCCTCTCTCCTTCCTGACCAACCCTGAAAAATTAATAAATCCCTTTGTTACCTAATCAAACCCTCTGGAGAATCATTGTGTTGAAGAATTAGGCAAGGGTTGAAGGGGAAGGAATTATTCTCTTTTATTTCCTAAGGGAAACTGGAGGCATCCATCTTGGGAGGAAGTAGTTGCCCAAAGCTTCCTCCTGAATCCCTTAGTTTCATTGATAGGGAGGAGCCTTGTGATTCCTCCTTTGAGAACTTCAGAAACTCACAAGAAAGCCTTCAAGTCAGATTCAAACCATTTCTGACTGGCCCTATTCCTTGTGTCTGTAGAAGTACCTTTCATGCCTGGAAGGGTTTAGCCTATTTCCCTTCAGTATCTTCTATCTCTAGGTTGGGTGTCTAGTCTGTGTTAGCTGCCTCTCCTGAACACCTCACCTGTACCCTTACCATTCTAATACTGCCTTGTCCATTCCTCCCTAAACTCAGCCATCCCTTTTATTACTCATTTATTACCTCAATCAACTTTTACCCCTCCATCGCTCAGCAAGGGAAGTAAAGTACCCTCCAAATTTAGTGTCTTTTTATCCATCACACTGGTGAAAGACTAGGATTCCCTCATGGAGACTGGGAGCTAGCTGTCATTTCACCCAATCTGCATTTAGGGGAGGCTAGGCAGTCTCCTTACCTCTTTCCCTTCTGCATTTCCCTCTTTTTACTAATATATCAATTAAACAAAATTGTTAAAAACAGCTAAAAGTTTTCCTGACTCAAGGGATAATGATCAGTGACCACTTTTTACAACTCTCTTATTTAGGCAAAACACCAATTGAAGCATTATATCTAATTGGCTAACCATGAAGTTGGAAAAGTACCCTTAAAGTACTCTGCTCTAAGTTGATAGAGCAGTTTTTGAAAATTACCCATAACCTACAGCTGTTGATCTGTTTCCTGAGTGAAGGACAAGTTCTATTTTTTTTCTTTTCTTCTCCCCTTATCTTTTAAGTTAACACAGCTGAATAGCTGTGCTTTTTTGTTAACAACAACTAGGCCAGATTGGGCCCCCTGAAATGTTCTTTCTGTCTGTGCAACATTATTCCTAATCTGATGAATACAGTGAGTAGGATACAATACAATGAAACTTCCAAAGAGTTGCCTTAGAAACAGACTGACAGATGAGCATTTCCTTTCCTTTGGCCCCCTATTTAAAAAGTTTGCCCATCACTGACATAGTTAAAAATGGTACTTGGCAACAAAGCCCAAATTGGAAAAATGCTGTTTCTGGTTTTCCTAAAATGGCTCATTATAGCACAGAACATTTCACAGTGGCTCTCTATAGCATTGTTCCTAGCCTTAATTATACTGATAGGAGGCTGGGCATGTTACCTATTCCTCCTCAGGAAGAAACAGAATGATAGTTTGACCTCAGACCTGAACTAATAACTGACCTTCAAAAAGCAGAAAATAACTCAAGTGACCTTGAGAAGAAGCTGAAAGAGAGTTTGGTGGAGCTAAAGGCTTATATAAGAAGGACTGAGAATGGGAGGAGGCAGGCGGCTTCCAGGTTAAGATGGCTGCAGAGTAAAAAGCAGCTGCTTAACCTCTCCTAATCCACAAATATAGGACTCCTCAAGAGGACATAAAAACAAATCCAGATGAACGAAGGGACCCCAAAACAGGGTGCAGCATTGAAGGTACGTGGATCTGGGCATTTCATTGCTATAATGGGGTGAAATAGCTCTCACTAAAAAATGAGCTGAGCAACCCCCTCCCCCACACACACCACCTACAGTGCCAAAGCCAGCTCACAAGAGTTAGAGCAAGTTTGGGGCATTCATTAAGTTCTTGGCAGCTCACCAGGGTCTGTTCCTGTGAGCAGCAAGACTTACGACCCCAAGAGGCTAAAAAACCAGACTTTGAACACAGACCTTGACCTCAGGTGTGGACTCAGGTGCGGACGTGGACCCTGAGCCCAGGCATGGACCTTGGGTGGGGACCCAGTGCAGAGGGGTCCATGACTGTGGAAGCAGCACCCTGAGACTACTAAAGGAGATTCAGGCAGAGGAAAAAGCAAGGGGACCACCAGGAGGCTTGACCCTGAGAACAACTAGAACTGAGACCTCAGGTACCTAAAGAGCTCAGAGAGACTGTGGGCTAAAAATGGCAAGCCAGTCACAAGAACCCCAAAAGAGAAAGATCAAGAAGAAATCTTTTAACACTCAACAACTTTTACACAGAAAAAATCCAGACAACAGAGCAAACAGCAGAAGAGAACAAACAAGTAATCATATCCAAAACTTCCCCAAAAAATGAAAAGTGGTCACAAGCTCTTGAAGAGTTCAAATCTGAGATCATGAGAAATATGGAGGAGATTTGGAAAGAGCAGTGGGAAATAGCTCAAAAGGAAATTAGCAGGTTAAAAGACAGAAAATCCCAATTGGAGACAGATGTCCAAAAATCAAAAGAATTGAAAAGCAAATTGGAGACCAAAATCAAATAACTGGAAAACAGGATAGACCAAATTGAAAAGGAAAATCAAAACATTAAAGCAGAAAACCAGTCTCTAAAAACCAGAATTGGGCAAGTAGAAGCCAATGAACTCTCAAGACAGCAAGAACAAAAAAAAAGCAAAGTCAAAAGACTGATAAAATAAAAGGAAACATGAAATATCTCACTGAGAAATTGACAGATCAAGAAAACAGGTCTAGAAGAGACAAATTGAGAATCATTGGTCTTCCTGAAAAAGCAGAAATGAATAGAAATTGGGACTCCATACTAAAAGAAATTATTCAGCAAAACTGCCCTGAAGGTCTACAATAAGAGGGCAATATAGACATTGAAAGGATCCATAGATCACCCTCTACACTAAACCCTGAAAAGACAAACCCCAGGAATATAATAGCCAAATTCAAGAGCTTCCAAGCAAAAGAAAAAATTTTACAAGAAGCCAGAAAGAGACAATTCAGATATCAAGGAGCACCAATCAGTATCACACAGGATCTTGCAGCCTCCACACCAAGAGATGGCAAGGCTTGGAATATGATATTCAGAAAGGCAAGAGAAGTGGGTCAACAAACAAGGATCACCTACCCATCAAAACTGAATATATACTTCCAGGGGAAAGTATGGGCATTCAACAAGATAGACGATTTCCAAGTATTTGCACAGAAAAGACCAGGACTGAACGGAAAGTTTGATATCCAACCACAAAAACCAAGAGAAACATGAAAAGGTAAATAAGAAACAGAGGGGAAAAACTCTAATGTTTAAATTTGCCTCTTTAAGGGCTTTAATAAGATCAAATTATTTGTATTCCTATATGGAGAAATGTTAGGTGCAATTTTCAAAAACTGTATTCACTATTATAGTAATTAGAAGAATTATTCATGGGGAGAGGTTGGAGCACTAAATGGTCTATGATGAGATGGGGGGTGGGAGGGGAAGAGGGGGGTGAATAATAGATGGCACCAAGAGAAACTTGAATGAATGAGAAAAATAGGATATTCTATACCACAGAAAGAGGGCATGGGAAGGGGAGGGGATGACTACTATTATAAGAAGGAGAGGAAGAGAGCATTAAGAGGTAATATTTAAACTTTACTTTCAGTGGAATTAACCTTGAGAGGGAAGTGTAGCTATATCCACTTGGATATAGAATTCTATCTAACCCTACTGAGAAAGTCAGAAGGGATTAACCAAGGGGAGCAGAGGAGTGGGGAGGTCAAAAAAGGCAAGGGAGGAGATGGGGAGAGAATTTCTTAGGCCTTAAAAATGAAAACAGGGGAATAATGAGGGAGGGGGTAGAAAGGGAAGTAAATCGAGGGAGGGGACAAGGGGGACTGGTCTAAAACAAACCACTGGTTTAAAAAGGTAATAGTGTAAGAAGAAGGTGTATAACTATGAGTGGATACCAAAATGTTGGGGAATACACAACTGATAATCATAACTCTGAATGTGAATGTGATGAACCCGCTCATAAAACGGAAGCAAATAGCAGAGTGGATTAGAAACCAAAATCCTACCATATGTTGTCTACAAGAAACACATATGAGGTGGGTGGACATAGACAGGTTTAAGGTCAAGGGCTGGAGCAAAATCTTTTGGGCTTCAAATGAGAAAAAGAAGGCAGGAGTAGTGATCATGATTTCTGATAAAGCCAAATTAAAAATAGATATGATTTAAAAAGACAGGGAAGGTAATTACATCCTGATAAAAGGCAGTATAGACAATGAGGAATTAACAGTATTCAATATGTATGCACCAAATGGTATAGCATCCAAATTCCTAAAGTAGAAACTGGCAGGGCTAAAGGAGGAAATAGATGTAAAACCATATTAGTGGGAGATCTAAATCTCCCTCTTTAAGATCTAGATAAATCAAACCAAAAAATAAATAAGAAAGAGGTAAGAGAGGTGAATGAAATCCTAGAAAAATTAGATTTAATAGATATGTGGAGAAAAATAAATAGGGACATAAAGGAATACACCTTTTCAGCTGCACATGGTACACTCAAAAAGATTGACCATGTAATAGGGCATAACAACATTGCAAACAAATGCAAAAGAGCAGAAATAATAAATGTAACCTCAGATCATAATGCAATAATAATTAGTATGGGCACATGGACAGGCAAATAAAAAACTAATTAGAAATTAAATAATATTATTCTCCAAAACCAGTTAGTTAAAGAAGAAATCATAGAAACAATCAATAATTTCATTGAAGAGAATGACAATGAAGAAACATCCTACCAAACTCTATGGGATGTAGCTAAGGCAGTACTCAGGGGGAAATTTATATCCTTGAGTGCATGTATTAAGAAATTAGAGAGGGCAAAGTTCAATTAACTGGGCTGACTGGTACCTTGAAAAACAAACAAAATTGACAAAGTACTGTTCAATCTAATTTTAAAAAGGAAAGAAGAAAACCTAATCATCAGTATCAAAGATGAAAAGGGAGACCTCACCTCTAATGAAGAGGAAATCAAGGCAATCATTAAAAACTATTTTGCCCAATTATATGGCAATAAATATAGCAATGTAGGTGATATGGATGAATATTTACAAAAATATAAATTGCCTAGATTAACAGTAGAAGAAATAGAATACTTAAATAATCCCATATCAGAAAAAGAAATTGAACAAGCCATCAAAGAACTCCCTAAGAAAAAATCTCCAGGACCAGATGGATTCACAAGTGAATTCTCTCAGACCTTCAAAGAACAACTAATTCAAATACTATACAAACTATTTGACATAATAAGCAAAGAAGTAGTTCTACCAAACTCCTTTTATGATACAAATATAGTACTGATCCCAAAGCCAGGTAGATAAAAAACAGAGAAAGAAAACTACAGACCAATCTCCTTAATGAACATAGATGCAAAAATCTGGAACAGAATACTAGCAAAAAGACTGCAGCAAGTGATCATGATGGTTTTATCCATCATGATCAGGTGGGATTTATACCAGGAATGCAAGGATGGCTCAACATTAGGAAAACCATTCACATAACTGACCATATCAATAAGCAAACCAACAAAAATCACATGATTATCTCAACAGATGCTTAAAAAGCCTTTGACAAAATACAACATCCATTCCTATTGAAAACACTAGAAAGCATAGGAATAGAAGGATCTTTCCTAAAAATAATAAAGAATATATATCTAAAACCATCAATAAGCATCATATGCAATGGGGATAAATTAGAAGCCTTCCCAATAAGATCAGGCATGAAATAAAGATGCCCACTATCACCTCTATTATTTAAATTGTACTAGAAACACTAGCAGTAGCAATTAGAGAAGAAAGAGAAATTGAGGGTATGAAAATAGGCAATGAGAAGACTAAGCTATCACTCTTTGCAGATGATATATGATGGTCTACTTAAAAAATCCTAGAGAATCAACTAAAAAGCTAGTAGAAATAATCAACAATTTTAGCAACATTGCAGGATACAAAATAAATGCACATAAATCGTCAGTACTTCTGTATATTTCCAACACATCACAGCAGCAAGAGGTATAAAGAGAAACTCCATTTAAAATCACCTTAGACAATATAAAATACTTAGGAATCTATCTACCAAAACAAACACCAAAATTATACAAACACAACTACAAAACACTTTCCAAACAATTAAAACTAGATCTAAACAATTGGAAAAACATTGCTGATGGGTAGAATGAGCTAACATAATAAAAATGACCATTCTACCCAAATTAATTTAGCTATTTAGTGTCATACTTATTAAACTACCAAAAAACTTTTTTACCCAATTAGAAAAAACTGTAACAAAGTTCATTTGGAAGAACAAAAGATCAAGAATATCAAGGGAAATAATGAAAAAAAATGTGAAGGATGGTGGGCTAACAGTACCAGATCTTAAACTAATATAAAGCAGTAGTCATCAAAACAATATGGCACTGGCTAAAAGATAGAAGGGAGGATCAGTGGAATAGTCTTGGGGTAACTGACATCAACAAGACAGTGTATGATAAACTCAAAGAGCCCAACTTTTGAGACAAAAATCACTATTTGACAAAAACTGTTGGGAAAATTGGAAAACAATATGGGAGAGATTAGGTTTAGTTCAACATCTCACACTCTATACCAAGATAAATTCAGAATGGGTGAATGATTTGAATATAAAGAAAGAAACTATAAGAAAATTAGCTGAACATAGAATAGTATACCTGTCAGATCTATGGGAAGGGGAAATTTTTAAAACTAAGCAAGAGTTAGAGAAAATTACAAAATGTAAAATAAATAATTTTGATTATATTAAATTAAAAAGTTTTGTACAAACAAAAACAACGCAGCAACCAAAATCAGAAGGGAAACAACAAAGTGGGAAGAAATCTTTATAACAAAAAACTCTGACAGAGGTCTAATCTCAAATATACAAGAAGTTAAATCAATTGTATAAAAAAATTAAGCCATTCCCCAATTGATAAATGGGCAAGGGACATGAATAGGCAATTTTCAGATAAAGAAATCAAAAGTATCAATAAGCACATGAGAAAGTGTTCTAAATCTCTAATAATTAGAGAAATGCAAATCAAAACAACTCTGAGGTACCACATCACACCTAGCAGATTGGCTAAAATGAGACAAGGGAGAGTAATGAATTGAGGGATGTGGCAAATTTGGGACATTAAAGCATTGCTGGTAGAACTGATCCAACCATTTTGGATGGCAATTTGGAACTATTCCCAAAGAGCTCTAAAGGACTGCCTGCCCTTCGATCCAGCTATAGCATTGCTGGGTTTGTACCCCAAAGAGATCATAGATAAACAGATTTGTACAAAAATATTTCTAGCCTCGCTATATGTGGTGACAAAACACTGGAAAATGAGGGTATGCCCTTCAATTGGGGATGGCTGAACAAATTGTGGTATATGCTGGTGATGGAATACTATTGTGCTCAAAGGAATAATAAACTGGAGGAATTCCATGTGAACTGGAAAGATCTCTAGGATTTGATGCAGAGTGAAAGGAGCAGAGCCAGGAGAACATTGTACACAGACACCAATACACTGTGGTAAAATAGAATGTAATGGACTTCTGTACTAGCAGCAATGGAATGACCCAGGACAATTCTGAGGGACTTCTGGTAAAGAACCCTACCCACATTCAGAGGAAGAAATATAGGAGTGGAAACACAAAAGAAAAGCAACCACTTGAACATATGGGTTGATGCGGACATGGTTGGGGATGTAGACACTAAATCACCACACCAATGCAACTATCAATAATATGTAAATGTCTTGATTGATCACGCATGTTAAAACCATCAGAAATGTGCATTGTATATGGAGGTGGTGGTGAAGGGGAAAGTAAAAACAAGAATCATGTAACCATGGAAAAAATTTTTAAAAAAATAAAGTATTTAAATTTTTTTTAAAAAGCACTGAGAAAAGCTTGAGAAACTCCCAGAGGAAGAAGAGAGATTTATCTCTCCACACTCCCTAATCATCAGAGCCAACTCAGTCTCTGCCCCATCCTTCATAATACCCGTCTGTCCCTTGCCCTTGGCAATTCTGCTCATACTCAATCCATCCCTTCCCCTACTTGACACATCCTCCCCCTACTCCTGGCCTATCTCCCTTACCCATTCAACATCGAATCCTACCGAACCTTCTTGCTCTTGCCATAGTCATCTTGTCTCTTACCTTGCTCTGCTTTCCCCAGCCTATACCCAAACCCACCCATCCCTGCCCCTTCCCCTAACTCTCATCCTTCCTCCTCTGCCCCAGCCTCTCCCCACTGCCCAACCCATTGCCCCTCCTGCTCCTACCTCTCATCCCTCTGCCCCTCCCTGCCCACCTCTCCCTCCCAGCTCACCTATTCCTTCCCCTCCCCTTACCTAACCCTTTGAAAACCAAACCTGCAGCCTAGAGACAGAAACCAAAAATAATTCGGCTAACTCTATTTTAATAAAACCAAATTGTTCTTTGTTAAAAGCTACTCCCTTATTTTGTCAAATTCCCAATTTAACCCTTACATTTAATTGGAGAGCCACCTAGTTTGACTGATCCTTTTAATCTTCTGATCATTTTCCTTACTTTTTACTGAAAGTATCCCTAAGTCAAGTTCCTAGCAGTTAATTCTATTACAGCTGTTGATCCTTTATGGCAAGCAGTGCCATCTACTGACAGAAAGTAGAACTGCAAACAAAATTAACATTAAATACGATATTGAGTAGTCTAGTTAAAATTGGGATGCTGTTTCTTGTCTATCTAAAATGGCTGATTATCCAACAGAATATTTCACAATGGCTTTATATAGCACTGTTCCTAGCCATATTTATAGTAACAGGAGGCTTGGCATTTTGACTATTCAGCCTTAGGAAGAAACAGAATCATTGTTTTGCTGAACTAAAAGCTCACCTTGAAGAAAAACTAGAAAATAACTTTGTGACCTTGAAAGGAAGCTGGAGGAGAGTCTGGGGGATCTCAGGGCTTATATAAAATGCATTGAGAAAAGCTTGAGAAATCTTCAAAATAATCTCTCAACGCTCCCTCATCATTACAGCCAACTCTGTCTTTATCCAGTCCTGCTCCAATGAAATTCTGCTCATACCAAAACACCTCAACTGTCACATGTATATATGGAGATTTTGAACCTTGGACTTTATCCCCCAGAAGTCCCTTAGTATTTCCCAAAATTCCATTTAATCTCTCCTGTGCCTCCACATTTGCATGGTCATGTTACAGTTTTATGAGTTCTGTGCCTTCTCCCTTTTTCTCTATTTATGAGCATGATTGAAGTTAGTTTAAGACCTTTCCATTCTAGTTTTTTATGATAGCTTATTATTAATAAAACTTTAAAAATATATCATTTAGTTATTGAATATTAATTTCATTAATTAATACTCTTAATTTTCACTTCCACATTTTGACTAACCACAAAGAGATAGAATTCTCAAATATTTCTTCAAGTTTCCTGACTCCCAGCCCAGACCCTTTTTCAATAAACCAGTAAGTCTTCAAAAAAAAGAAATAGCCCCATAGAACATAAAAATCACAGGATTCTCTTCTTACAGCATTTAATTAATTAAAGAGTATTTTTTAAGATAGATTTTCAGTACAGTTACTAAGTTTTTCTCTGGCCATGCCCCTGCCTTCTTTCTACCAGCCCCAATGCCTGTCTCCTGCTCTAGCTGCCACTTCTAAAGTCCCACTGCTGGAGCCACTGCTGTTACTGCTACCCTGCTACCCTGCCCACCTGCTGTTTCTTGCCATTGCTCATGCCCTGGCCCAAGGTGTGCTGGGAAGTCTTAACAACTGCTGTACTGCAGAGGGTGAGACCCTAATCGCTTCCCCCACCCCACTTGGGTTTTCTAGCCTCTGCTAGCCATTTTTTAAACCAAAGTCTTGATCAAGTGATGATTTGGCATTTAGTTATGATTTAGAAAGCATAGAATCCAACTCCTTCATTTTACTATGAGAAAACTGAGATCAAGAGAGGTATCATAACTTACCTAGGTTAACACAGCTAATCAGAGGTGAAATCACATCTAGAAACTGCACTTCTTGCTTTCTCATATTGTGTCCAGCAGATAGAGCATTGGACCTGGAATCAGGAAGATAGAAGTTCAAATTCAACCTTGGAAACTTATAGCTATATGAATCTGGATAAGTAATTGAACCTCTGTCTATTTTAGTTCCTCATCTGGAAAATGGAAATGATAATACAAACTACTTCTAAGAGTTATCATGAAGATCAAATGAGATAACATTTGTAAAGTTTATTATAATTATTATATGTTATTATAATTATTTATGGTTTGTTAAATGTACAAACTCAACATTATTTGGTCTAAATATTTTGTTTTATTTTTAAAACCCTTGCCTTCCATCTTAGAATCAATACTGTGTATTGGTTCCAAGGCAGAAGAGCAGTGAGGGCTAGACAATGGGGGTTAAGTGACTTGTCCGGGGTCACACAGGTAGGAAGTATCTGAGTCCAGATTTTAACCCAGGATATCCCATCTCTCAGCCTGGCTCTCAATCCACTGAACCACCTAGTTGTCCCCTGAATAATGTTATTTAAATAAAATAGGAGTTGTGTGACAATGTATAGAACAACACCAAGATTTTACTTCCCTCAAAGCTTTCTGGAAGGCATATTGTAAGAATTAAATTCTCATTATTTATTCATGCCATTTCAAGCCACAGATGGAATTGCCACTTTTCTTACAAGTCATTGTATTATTTATAATTCCAAAAGAGGAGATTCTCAGAGATTTGATTCATACTTACATCCTATTAGAATTTTTTTGGGGGGGTGTCTGTTGTTATTAATAATAGCCCTTCCTCATATTTGCCAATTTCAATATATAGTATGTTTTAAGAAAGAAAACCCATGAAATCAGAAGTGAGAATGGCTAATTTGAAAGCAATTTTAGAAACCAAGTAAGTCTCTGCTCATTTCTTATTTTGCTCCCTTATGCCCTGAGCAATGAAAGATTTTTCATTTTAGTGGGCAACTGGGGCAAAAGACTAGATGCTGGTTCTCTCTGCCTATCCAGGCTTTCTCTACAGGACCTCTGGATGGATTGCTCTTCTTTCCCATCCCTTCTCTGGCTGCTCATTCAAACTCAGAGCCTCAGTTCTAGGACACCTGGCTGAAGCTTGGCAGTGACCTCAGTCTTGACTTTGCCAGGAGAATGGAAACAACTTGCTCCATTGCTCCTACTGTGTCTTTGACAGGACAGCTCACGTTTCTCAAATGGAATCCTAAGAGTGGTCTTTTGGAAATAGTATTAAAATATATGGGTTAATGCCAACAGATCCTTTGTTTCATCCACATGCTGCATGATTTCCAAGGCAGGGAGAGCTGTTGTCTTGCATTTCTCACAGAGCAGCCAGTTGTGATCAACACATCTGCAGACCCTCCCTTAGAGCTGCTAATGGGTAAAGGCTGTCTGTTACTGTCTGTCTGCCTGCCTGCCTGCCTGTCTGTCTGTCTGTCTATCGGTAATTAAAAGAGGGAGAATATCCAATTCTTGGCACAGGATAGGATAACTTACCTTTTCCTGGGTAGATATAGTAGCCAGAAAGCCCCAGCTGTTAGTGTGAGCCAGGGATCGGGCAGTCTGGATGAAGTGCTCCTGAGGGGGAAGGCTGCCTGTCCCTTTGACACTTTCCCTTCTATAGGAAAACATCCTAGAAGGAGACAAGATCTGCTTGGACCTCCCAGCCCCTGGTCTGGACCTCAGGTCACTGTCTTCTTTGTAAACAGAGGCAGGGTAGCTCTGCTTCCAGATGCTGGTGGTGTCTTCCAGGAGGGAAGGCAGCATCTCCTCCTTGGAGGAGCTGTCCAGCTCCTCCTCTACCTCGTTTGTGACTGACCAAGAGACTGAGCTCAGGAGCACATATCCCCAGGCAGGAGAAAGCATCGTGCTGCTCCAAAGCAGCCAAGAGAGCCAGGAGATGAATGAGATCCTTGTCCCCAGCAGCCTGTGACAGCAGAACACAGACATTTTTGTAATCATGGTGGTGGGATGGATAGAGCTTTAATTTCCAGGGAAACCTATAAATTGCCAATGGTTAAGAAATCAGGGAAAATGCCTTTATTTCTGTCCAAAAGGGAGATAGACTACCCAAGCATATACCTGACAAAGCCTCAATGGAGAATTTGAAGCTATGATGAAATTATCACTTGTTTGCTGTTTTGCATTGATTACTCTTGTGGGTTGAGTTAGAGGGGCTCTGAGGAAATCAAAGATCCTGTTATATTGGTATCCTAGGTAAGTGAAGTACTCAAACAAGAGGGACTCTTGAAGTTCTTTACTCTGATTTCAACCTGATGCTTACTTGACCTTTATCCCTGAGGTAGCCACTTCAACTCTTTCTAGGTTTCCTTAGTGTAAAAAGGGCCTGATAAAACACCAACTTCAAAATATTTTGTTAATATCACTTAAAATATTTGTGAAAGCCCTCAGTACAGTGCCTAGCACGTAACAGGACCTGTAGAAATCTTTCTCCCTTCATCTTCCTTTACTCTATTGAGACCACTCTTACATTGTTGACTTAAGGTTTTGAAACAAATAGCCCCAAAAGTTGAAAAACTGAATATTTTCTACAGCCCGGAAATGTAAATTGTCAACCAGATGAATGAGACATAGTTTTAAAAAAATTTATGATCCTGGAATATTGAGGTCAGAGTGGAGAAGAGAGGGGAAAATTTGATAGACATCATTATATGGTTGAAACTTTTCCACATTTAAGTTGCTTAGATTATTTTGGGGCTTAGTGGGCAGAACTAGAATCAGTGAGACAGAGAAAGCCCACAAAGGGTGAAAGGACACAAAGTGAAGAAACGCTCTTTTACAATAATTTTTTTCTAATGGGTGGATGGGATTTTTAGAATGTAATTGATTACCCCTCATTGGAGAACTTTAAGCCAATGTGAGATAACCTCCTGTTAAATTTATTGAAATCTTGATTTTTCAGTTGTGATTATACTACAGGAATGTGGAGATCCCTTTAAATTCTTAGATCCTAGGATTCTGTTATCTTGGTATCCTAAGCAACCAATGTTCTCTGCCAACAGGAGGAACTCTTGATAACTTTTGCTGTGATTTGAATCTCAGACTAATTCTACCTTTGATTCCCATAGGATGGTGATAGCAAATCTATGGCATGGGTGACAAAGAGGGCACAAAGAGCCCATTCTGTGGGTACCCAAGCCTTTGCCTGTCAGACTTCCTTACTAGAAAGGCAGAAGGACTGGGGCTGAGCTCTTCTCTTCCCCTCTTCCCCTCTTCCCATCTCCACCACCTGAGGACATTCCTCACTTCACCTGCCCCTCTACCCAGCAGCCCAATGGGAGCACTTCCTCCCTCCCCAGTATGGGGTAAGGGGAAAGAGGGGGAACGTGGTGGAGCCATGCATGGCACTCATCCTGGGGACAGGGGGCATGACTTGAGGTCTCTAAAAGGTTGACCATCACTGCCAAAGGATACTTCATTACGGACTTGAGATACTTTGGAGCCTCTTTTCCCTCAAATCCTTCAACTTGTTCTTTTTGACTCCAAGGTATATTGACTGCTGGAGGCTGAGCTATTCCCTTTCACTAGCCTGGGGTGCAAACCAGTTCCTCATTGTGGATCACCTCTATTGAGATGGAAACTGTCCTGAGGCTAAAAGGTAAAGGCACTGTTCCCTGAGGTGAGGAGTAGAAGGAGAGAAGAAAGAGGCTCCTCAGGTCAATTTGGCCTGGTCTTTAGGTAGAGGAAGAAGGGAACAGAAGCTGCAGAGAGAATGCCTCTGAGTGGGAGAGGAAACCTAAGAAGCCTCCTTTTTCAGGTATCCTTATGAAGAAGGAGGGCAACATCGTCCTAAAGATGGGCATGTTTAGATGACCAGAAGCTCATGAGGAGACAACAAGATTTGGTAATCCTGAGTTAATCTTATTAGTGGGCCAGAGGAAGAGCATATTTTCCTCAAATAAAGAGTTGCTGATCCTCAGGGGCAACTAGATGGAGATAGGGATAAATAAAGTGCTGAGTTTTCTAAGAAAAGTGCAAAGTGTTAAAAAAAAAAAAAAGAAGAATATATAAAGGGGTAGAGAGACCCACAGATGTGGATAGTGGAAGATCCACTCAGGCATCCTCTTGAGTACCCAGCCCTGTATTCTAACCTCCAGTTAGTGAGAGTGAAACTGAATCACTTTCTCTCACTGGGCCAGGTGCACAAACACTTTGGAGACAATAATTATAAAAACAGTATCTCTTTTTAATTTAAGAGGGAATACAATCTGAGGATCAGAACAAGGAGTCCCTAACTCTAAGGGATCTAGCTGATTATTAGTATGTATCCTCTACATCCCTCACAAGAGGGAGCCTTCTGTTTCTTCCAGCTAACTTAATTCCCTGTTTCTATCTAGGTGTCCCCAAAACTGACTAAGCTAACTATCTATGACCCTCAGTAGTTGGGTTGCTTTATTCCCCAAAAGCTGTCTCAAAAAACCATTATGGATGATCTCCAATGGCTAAGTTCACCCCAGGTGCTCTGACCCCTGAGGTAAAACCTCAAAACTGATCTGACAGTATTTTTTTTTAGATAAAACCTTCTGAAAAGCACAGCAGGTATGGTCAGATCCTTTTCTAGATTTTTCCCAGTTAAATAGAGTACTTCCAAAGATGAATTAGGGATATATGCTTTCTCCACAGTCAGGTGAGGTAGATGAGCTCTTAGAAGCCCATCTTTCCTCCACCATTCCTGGATATAACCTCCCACAGGAAGTCAAGTCACTCTAGCAGTTTTTACTTCCAAACTGTTCCTCCTCTGCATTCTGCCTGCTAAAATCCTTTTCCTTGAGTTCCTAGTATGTGCCACTTCTCTTAAATCTTATCCTATATCTTTTTCCCATTACAGTGTCAATATTTATGAAATGAGGGGGAAATCCTTTATTCCTTTCTATTAGTTTTATGGGAGAGGCTGTTTGGTTTCAGTGAGCAGAACTAGGAGCAATGAGGAAAGCCTACAGAGTCTAAGGATATGAACTTAAAGAAAACTCTTGGCAATTATTTTTCTCCAATATATGGATGGGCTGCCTCAGGATGTAGTTGATTCCTTCTCACTGAAGAATTTTATCCAATGTAAGATAACCACTTCTTGACTGAAATGAGAGGATTTCTTTTTCTGATATAGGCTGGACAGAGGGGACACACTGAGTTGTTTTTAAATTCTAAGATTATATAATACTGTCATATTGGTGTATCCTAGGTACCCAATCTTCTCTGACGACAGGAGGAGCTCTTGAGGTCTTTTACTCTCATTTTAATCTGAGGTTTAATCTCCTATTTGAACAGATATATAATCAGAGGTCTTGGATAGTTCAGAGTCTCTTTTCCTCCATCCCTTAAGGACTCAGTCCTTTTGTGTCCAGGTAGCATTGAGTGATGGCACATCATAATGAAAGGCTGGGAGAATAAAGGCAGCCAAAACATAGAGGGAGTAATCTTTGGGACAGGAAGTTTTTCCTTTTCTCCTTAGAGTTGAGATCATGGCAGAGGTTGGAGCTGTCAGGAAGAGAGTGCTGACCCAGATGACCACTGATCCCACGAATCCCTGGACACAAAAGTATGGAGAATCAGACACAGAGTGAAGAAGTATAGGCAAAGCCCTTGCATGGAGGGGCACACAGGCAAGAAATGTGGGGAAATTGCCCACACCTGGAGGGTGACCCACCCTCTGAGTCTCCAAGATAGTCCTTGTCTTCTTGTGGTCTCATGGCCCCATTCTCTCTAGCTGCTCCCACCCTGGTCTCTCTTGGTGCTTGTTCCTGCCAGGCCTGATGCTCTTGGTTGGATGTGTGGGAGCTGCCTTTGGTGTTTGCCAGGTGTGTGGATCTGGCAAGTAGTGCTTGCTGGGTGTTGTTCCCTGCTGCTCTGCAGTGGTCATTGTTCTGTGTCCCTCCATTGGTCCTGTGGTTCTGCTGATCAGAATTCACCCACCCCTAGCTCCATAGTTTCAGATAATTGTGCTGTATTTCCTCCAGAATCTGGGGTGGAGAGACCTGTCTGTAAAGTATTGTTACTTTAGTGTTCATAGAAGCCGGATTCATCTTTGCTTTAGATTTTAGCAGGGACTTCTGAAGCATCTATGCAAGGAGCTGAGGGAGGAATTTCCTGAGGAGACCCATCCTTGTCAGAAGACTTCTGAAGATGGACCTTATTGGATATGGGGATAAGTCACCCAAATGTGGGAAAGTCTAATGTTTAGTCTGTGTTAGCAATGACTTTGGTGCTATTTTTCTGTTTATATCTGTTGCTCCAGTCTTTGTCCCAGTCCTGGCTTCTGCACTTCTGCCTTAGGGACTGACCCTCCTCTCTTTGTTTATCTCTGATCCCTCCTGTTACCTGTTCCTTTGATCCTTCACTACCAGCCATATAGTGACCCCCTTCCCCACATTCTGGACCTTCTCCTGGGTTTTGGGCTATGTACTCTCAGCTTCTTGGACACATAATTCCTTAATTCAGCTTGGGGAGGTGGTAGCCAAAACAGGTGCTTCTGATTGTTGGGTGTGCAAGAAGCACCCCCAGAGTGAAGAGAATTCCCAGCCTGTGGCCATGGTCTCTATGCCTCAAAGCCCCCCAGATGCCCGAACTCTCTACCAGACATCATCCATCCGCTCCTGTTCTGGCTACTCGCCTTTGGGACACTACAGAGAAGGTCCCTTGTTTTCTCACAGGACAGCCTTTCACTCTCACTGAATACAAACAGGTCCTGTGAGCAGGTCAATGCTCATGGAGGATGGATAGGCTGACCTCAGCTCCTTCCCGTGGAGGTGCTTTAATGAGGCTTGAAACACTGACCCCTTTCCCTTGGATATGTCTCACACACTGTAGAAAGTGTACTGAGAATCCTACCATGTTCAGTAATGGAAGGACTGCGTGCTCCTCCATTTGCACATAGTGCTATCCTAATTTTGCCATCCAAAACCCGGGGAATAGTTTGAAGAACTTTTCTACCCTGACAACCCCTCCTAGACCCCCAGGCTCATGTCCATATTGGACTCTCTAACCCAGGCTGACCTTAAACCAAGCAGGCTTGCACCCTGCAATGATTTTCCTGAAGGGCAGATCAATGTGACTCAAGTGCTGAAATCCACAGACAGATCTATTTGTGCCCCTTCAGGATAGAGATCTATTTGGGGCCACCACATGTCACCTCTGGCATCTCAGGCACAGCTTCCCTCTTAGGGCCCTCGGTGGTCACCTGAAGGGTCTTACCTCTCTGTGGTCCTAACCCCATCCTGGCTCCCCCCACCCACATTAACTTTGGGGAATGCACTTTGGGGTTCCTTGACCCCCGGGTATCTTTATATTTGTACTGCAGACACCTTGAGCCAACTCTTCTCTGGCTCCCGCTCCTCCTGCACTTGGTGTTGATATGCCCTGCTTAGCCCTCTCATTGCTATCATCCTGGTAGTCACAGGTGCCCTGATAGGAGGTCCCTGTGTGTGTGATACTGTCACCTCTCTGTTTGCTTCTAGGCTAAAAGCTGTCACGGCAGTCACCCCGATGCCACTGAAAGCCTTAAGAGCTCTGCAACCTGGACCTCTGGACCAAGAATGCTGCCACTTTTTCTCCTTCTCCCTAGGAGGAAGGGCCAGCTCTACGTCCCTTGCCAGCCTCAAAGAAGTTACAGAAGACTGACCTTCGCCCTCTTTCCCTTAGAAATTCAAGGGGGGGGGGAGAAGTGGTGGGCACCAGGGTCCCTCAGTGATGGAAGCCGGCCAGCAGCTCCAGGGGTTCTGGGAAGGTATACAGTTTAGGTGAGAAAATAGAGACAGTGAGAGACACAGTGGATTTCCAGAAGCTGTTCTTAGAACTTCCTGTGAATTTTTATTTTTTATACTCTTCTCTCACTCACAGTCACACAAATGCTGGGAAAATTTACAATTCAAAATCAAAACAGAAAAAACTCAAGGTTATACTGGTTAAGCTGGCCCATCTAACAAATTTCTACAAAATCCTACATATAGATTACACTTAGACTAAACATGCCTCAAGGCTACCAAAACTCTACTTTATCTAAGTTTTATTTTTATAAAAGAAAACTTCAACATATTTCAAAAGTGGATTAGAGTATGAGAACCCCTAAATTCGGGGGGACAAGTCTAATGTGGGAAAGTAATAAAGTGTGAGAATATTTTGATTTGTTCATACCATGTCCTTCAAGCTCTTGAGAGAGAGCTTGAAGCAGCGCCTGCCATTTTACTGAGAGTGTAACTATTAACTCATTAAATGCTGGTTTATTATAGAGTATTAAGGAAAATTCGATAAGGAAGTTCTATAAATGGATTTCTATAAAGAAATTTTATATCTATTACTACAAATCTTGAGGCTAGCCTAAAAATACAGATTGTAATAATTTTAATAATAAAAAATGGTGGTCAGAAGAGAGTCACACAGAGGGGTCTGATTGAGTTATCCATCCATCCTGTGGCCTAATTTTCAGACCACAGTGATCAGGTACAGGGCTGATTTGCAATGACTTTAATGGAGCTCTGATACAGACCCTTATTTCTCTGAGGGGCTCTCAGCACCCCAGTATACCCCAAATTCCTAGACACACCACAGGTCAAAGATTAGATGAGGAATTCACCTTGTAGGACTGGAACCAGAACAAACATAGGATCCCCTGCCACTGTAAGGGTGAAAAAAGGGGTTTTATGGGTTCAATATATTAAGATTGTTGCCAGAGGATTGAACTATTATCAATCCTCAAGAGTAATCTCAAATCAAAATTGACTTTTATTGAAGTTTATTTACATGAGAGAGAGGAAATAAGGAAATAAGAATTTATCCCACTAATTAATCCAGGTAGATCTTAACCCTCAGCCTAGGGTTAAAGGGCCTGAGGCCTGGAGGTGAAAGGAGCAAACTTCATTCATAGAGCCTATAAAAGAAGGTTCTTAATGTAGGTTCAGGAAGATTCAGTCTTCAAACTCACCACGTGGAACAGTCTCAGTCATGAACCAGTGAATGAACCACCTTCTCCTTTTAAAGGGATCACTTATGCGACACTTCCTGTGCCTCCCTCCTAATTTGCATGTACAATCACAAAAGATGATTCTCATAGGCCGCCCAGGGGTCGGGTCAGTCATTTCTGATTCATTGCTCCAGGTTAGCACCTCCCAAGATTGGAGGTACTCTCACTTTTGGTGATTAAATCTAAAGATGGGCAGCATAGACAATCTAATTATCACAATCTCTCCTGTGATCATTTGGGAGACTGGTCTCCCCAATTGATCATTTGACAAAATCATCTTGTACCCCTAAAATTCTAACTACAATAGTTAGAGATAGAGGTAAGTAGAAGAGATAGAGTGCAAAACCAATGTTTTGCTATGTGCAATGACAAGCCAATTGGGGGCAATCCCCTTTGGCATAAGAGTTTACAATTCAAGTAATTGTTTTCAATCCCCTCAAGTTCAATTAATTGCATCCCAAAGTCCATTTTGGGTTGTCTCGATTCAGTGTAGATTTCTGCAGGCATCTTTTCTGGATCATCTTGATTTAGTGTAGGTTTCTGCAGGCATATTGTCCATTTTCTGGTTTCAAAGTGTTAGCAGACTTCCCGAGAATTTTCTAGAACAAGATTTTAAGGCTTGAATTTTTATAAAAATACACTCCCACCTGAAGAGGGTGTTTAAAAAGGAAACACCCAGATCAGCTCAGAATATATCATTGAGTTATGGGATGTATGAGTCAATTATCAAAAGAAAAACCAAAAACATAAGAAAATTAAATTTTGGAAGAAATAAAAATTCAAAATAAGAGTCAAAATATCAAAAATCTATGTATGTAAATTTTTAAGTAAATAAGAATAAATTCATAAAATATTAGGGACCAACTAAAGTAAATTCTATACCTTAAATCTGTAAAACAAAATACAGTAATATTGCACTTACCCATTGGCAGCCAAGACTACAGCAAGTTGCCATATCATAAGAGAAAAAAGAACTAGATTTTTATGTAAAAGGGAAGTGTCATTTCCAGGTCTGATTTCGCTTCATCCTCAGGGATAGTAGAGCCAGAATGATGATGGCCAACCTTCGGTACTCAACTGTCAGTGTAGTATGAAGTATCCTACGACTTAACATATGTCAAGCATTGCAACTTCAAGTCTCACACTAGGTTTAAGTCCTTTAGTATTGGCATAGAAGTTCAACAATCCTACTTTTTTGACCTTGTGCTCCATGGCACTGTGCAGTTTCTCATCAATCCCAATGGGACTGGTTAGTCTCCATGACCTTGTGCTTTTTACACCGTATGGTGGCTCTATTGTCCCCTTCTTCTGGAATCAGACACCACTAAGCTTTGGATGTATTTACAGTAGCCTTAAGATAAGGGTCTGAGCATGAGGGGATGCCTTGTGTTTACATCCCAAACACATTAGGTTCCTCCAGATAATTTACTGACCTTTATGAAAATTCCCCTAGGTTTCTCAAAATGGGTAACATGATCAGGATGCCATAAAGAATGTGTACTTGTACTAGATCCCCTTTATGATCACGATGTCAGAAACGATGTGTGCTTATGTTTAAGCCCCCAGACCCAAAGGCACCTATTCTGTGACTTATTCTCCCCTGTTTGCCCCACTTGTTTGTTCACATTGTTCATCCCCCTCCCCATCCTTCCTTTCCAAGTCACTTAGACCCCATCCCTTTAGGATATAAAAATTCAGGATTAACTGTCTAATGACTGATCTACCATTTCAAAAGAAAATGACAAAATACTCAGGGGATAAGTGAAAATCCTATGACTGATGGAAAGGCACAGGCTCAACTCAGATGGGACACTCCCAACTTAAATGAGGATGATGATCCCTGAGTTATGGCATGAGACATTAATAGCTTTGGCACTATACACAAAGTCTGACAGTGTGTCTTCTTAACCATCCAGGACAGTATAATCTTTTCCTGCTTTTTCCTTTCAAGCCAAATTCCCATAATCAGCACATAATACAAATTATGAAATGAAAGTTTCCATTCCACAAACAACCAAATAGATCAATAGTTGAAGATTATCAGTGTTAGGGAACATAATTTAAGAAGTGCATGGAGTTTGTTAATCAATGACCTGTATTTATAGCCTTAATTTACCACAATTGAAGTTTGCATCTTGAGCTTAGAAATATGACCCAGAGCTTTCTGGATTTCCTCCAGAACCTGGGATAGAGAAACCTCTCTGTAAAGTATTGTTACTTATGTGTTTATAGAAGTTGGACTAATCTATGCTTTGCAAAAGGATTTTTAGCAGGAGCATCACAAAACATCTCTGTAAAGGACTTGGGAATCAGATTTCCTGAGAAGGCCAATTCCTATCAGAAGATGATTCCTGAAGATGGGGTTTGTTGGCTGTGGGGATAAGCTACCCAAATGCTAATAGTTAATCAATATTTTCAATTGCTATTGTACTAATTTTATCTGTTAATATCTTTTGCCCTAGTTTCTGAGGAGTCCTAGTTTCTACACTACTGCCTTAGAGACTGATCCACCCCCTTGTGCTCCATCTGCCTTCAGATTTCCAAGCCTTCAGGTCCCCAGCTACTAGGATCCAAGCATTCACTAACAACATACCCTGAGGACAACTGTGCCCACTGCCCCTCTCCCCCCACCGTTCTCTCTCAGGGACAGCTCTACATCCATTACCAGCTTTGAAGAAGCTTTAGAAGATGGATTACTGCCTTTCCTGCCCCTTGAGTTTAAAGAGGGTGGAATAATATGGGGACACAGGCTTCCCCTAGACCTACTTCCATATTATTGATAGTTGCACTAGGGTGATCGTTTAACATCTACATCCCCAATAATATCCCCATCAGCCCATGTGTTCAAGCAATTGTTTTAATTCTGTGTTTCTACTCCCATAGTTCTTCCTCTGAATGTGGCTAGTTTTCTTTCTCATAAGTCCCTCAGCCTTGTTCTGGATCCTTGTATTGCTGCTACTTGAGAAGTCCATTATGTTCTATTGTACCACAGTGTATCTGTCTCACTGTACAATGTTCTCCTGTTTCTACTCCTTTCACTCTGCATCAATTCCTGGAGGTCTTTCCAATTCACATGGAATTCCTTCAGTTCAGCATTCCTTTTAGCACAATAGTATTCCATCACCAACAGATACCAAAATTTGTTCAGCCATTCCCTAATTGAAGGACATTCCCTCAATTTCCAATTTTTTGCCACCACAAAGCACAGCTATGAATATTTTTGTACAAGCCTTTTTCCCTATGATCTCTTTGGGGTACTAACCTAGCAGTGGTATGGCTGGATCAAAGCATAGACAGTCTTTTATAGCCCTTTGAACATAGTTTCAAATTGTCATCCAGAATGGTTGGATCAATTCACAACTCCACCAGCAATGTATTAATATTCCAATTTTGCCACATCCCCTCCAACATTCACTACTTTCCTTTGCTGTTATATTAGCTAATCTACTAGGTGTGAGGTGGTACTTCAGAGTTGTTTTGATTTGCATTTCTCTAATTATAAGAGATTTAGAACACTTTCATGTGTTTGTTGATAGTTTTAATTTCTTTATCTGAAAATTGACTATTCATGTCCCTTGACCATTTATCAATTGGGGAATGGCTTGATTTTTTGTACAATTGATTTAGCTCCTTATATATTTGAGTAATTAGGCCTCTGTCAGAGTTTTTTGTTATAAAGATTTTTTTTCCCAATTTGCTGCACCGCCTTCTAATTTTGATTGCTCACCTAATTTACTTATAGTTTCCTTTTTTATATTCAAGCCATTCAACCATTCTGAGTTTATCTTGGTATATGTTGTGAGATGTTGATCTAGACCCAATCTCTCCCATACTGTTTTCCAATTTTCCTAGCAGTTTTTGTCAAATAGTGGATTTTTGTCCCCAAAGATGGGCTCTTTGGGTTTCTCATATACTCTTTTGCTAAGGTCACTTTCCCCAAGTCTATTCCACTGATCCTCCCTTCTGTCTCTTAGCCAGTACCATATTGTTTTGATGACCACTGGTTTATATTACAGTTTAAGATCTGGTACTGCTAGGCCACCTTCCTTTACATTTTTTCATTATTTCCTTGATATTCTTGGTCTTTTGTTCTTCCAAATGAACTTTGTTATAGTTTTTTTCTAATTCAGTAAAAAAGTTTTTTGGTATTTTTATAGGTATTGCACTAAATAAGTGCTAAATAAATGATTATGTTTATGTTTAAGCCTCCAGATGCAAAGGCACCTATTCTGTTACCAATTCTCCCTCTATTGCCTCACTTGTTTGTTCCCATTGTTAAATGCTCTCCCCACCCTTCCTTTCCAAGTCATTAGACCCCATCTCTTTAGCATATAAAAATCCTGAACTTTTCTCTGTTCAGGGAGGCATTTGGTACTACATGCTGCCTCCTGACTTGGGTGGAGTCGTCTTCTGGAGGTGGGATGGCGAGGCAAAATGAAATGAAAACTAGCCAGGATGCAAGTGAAATTGCAGTGGCTATTCTCTCATGCCATCTGCTGAACTTTATTTTTATACCTTTTTTCTCAAGATTACATCAATGTTGGCATGAATTCTACTCCCACCATACATCTTATCTTTGGAGACAATGTGTTTGACTAATCTCTTGGGGTACACTTTTGAGAAAGTACAGGCCTTTTTATGGGAGCCAATTTTTTCACATTTCATTCATTGTTCTTTTATGTTAAATTATTGTACCAAATCGGATCTGGGAGTGGGGGAAACTTGGAGATTGTTCTGGCCTGTTCTTGCAGGCACCTGTTTATGGGAATCTGATCTGTGTATGGGAATCTGAGTTAGAGATTTAAAATATTTACTATTAACTCACTATATGCTGGTTTGTTGTGAAGTGGCTTCTAGGGGAAGTTTCTATATTATAACATATAGATGTGGGGTTTATTTAGGCATTTGTGGGAGGTCTATGGTGGCCTTGTTATGAGCCTGTATTGTTTTCCTGTGTTGCCCTGGGGCTGAGTAAGGATATTGACTATAATAATTTCAGTAAAAAAGGAATGTTAGTGAGAAAAGAGTCACATAAGGGAAACTGAGTGAAAAATCCATCCT
>NC_058132.1:491979796-492058112 GCF_016433145.1 Gracilinanus agilis
AGGTCAATGGATGGGTAACCCTTTCAGGTCCCACTTGGGGTTGATTGATAATTGGTATTGGGTTCTATCAGCCTTGGATAACGTTCATCTGACTGTGCTTCTCCCTCCCCAGAGGGGTGATGGAATAACTACTCCAGGAAGGTACTTAATAACTTTATCTATGTTGCTCAATAAGGGAAAGGAATGATCAGGAAAGGGTTGAGGAAATAGGTGACCCTATCACTAAATCACAATAATCCTTCAGCACTGTAGGCTGTTCAAAATTGCTGGGCTTGTTCTTCACCTCCTCTGGCTCAGCCTGGCCACAGCCAAACCAGAGTAAGCAAACTGTTTGGATGATGCAAATACTGATGATGGTTTCTCTCAGCTTCTTACTGCTCATTGTTGTGCCAGTCCTACAGCCTTCAGGAAATCTACCCTTACCACCCTCTTCTTCTCCTCCTATCCACTTCCCGGATTCCCCCCGACCCCCTGGGCCCTGGTATACCTAAATATCTAGAGATGGTTCAGGTACCTAAATATCTAGGGGATTCAGAGAGAATCAGAGGATCCACAGGTCAATCAATGTTCAAGATCAAATGTCCAAGGCAAGAGTTTAGGCAAGGCTCAGCCAAAGCAAAACCAAGGTCCCAAAAGACAAGGGGTCCAAGGGGTTCTCTGTCAGGGGGCTGCCAGGGTATTTATACCCTCTCTGGCCAACTGCCTTTCCTCCTGTCCTCATGACCTCTGGGAACATTCTGATGTCCAACTGTCTTCACCTGTCAATCAAGGTGTGACTCTCAGCTCCCAGAGTTTGATTATGACATGAATGCTGTTTTGTTTTTGGAAATTTCAACCTGTAAATTTCCAGCTGATCTTGTCTGTGGATGATCTCTATTCTATGCTATTCTTAAATATGTTTTTCTATCCTATTAACTACCCTTCCCAAAATAATAAATTCTATTTTATCTAATGCCTTATCTATCTTTCTAGCCTAAAGCTAAAACAAGGGGTTTAGGATAGATTTTTCTGGGAAAGTGTGGGGTTTGAATACAATATTTCCAAGAACATATCATTTGAACATAAGTATAACATGTAAGCATTATCAGAACATGTAAGAATAATTATCTATGTTGTTTCTTACTTTAAATTAATGTAATTTTTGCAATAACTTTGCTTAAATTTCTAATACTGGACTTCAAATAACATTCCTAATTCACAATAAATTCTAACATCTTTTTCTATTCCCTAGTCTACGGTTAGGAAGATTAGTGTGTCTGTAATTCTTACACTATAGTTCGTGTGTTAGTCAATTAGTTTCATTCCTAACTAGTCTACACTGTACAATGTTTGTCTAACTTTCCTATTAACAGTTCTGTTTGAACATTTTATAACTATTTTATACTGACCCTATGCTAGCTAGAATCGAATTTCCCTACATCTACTCTTTCCCTATGGGTTAGTAGACTTATGCATTATTTGTTAATAACAATATTTTATGCATGTACAAGGTTTTCATGTGATGTTCCTATGAAATGAGTACTTTCGACCTTAGAAGGAATCTTAGTTCTCTTGCTCATTTGGGTCACTGTACTTTATTTTCAAACTATTTACATTTATTTACATTATGTACATGTGATGTGACTTTATTGTGACTATGTGTTGGACTCATGCCCTAACATTTACTGTTTGGTTTTATACTCACCTTTTTCTTAGGAATCTCTCTGTCAGTCAGCTTATATTCTGTTGCATGCATTCTAGTTTGTGCATTTCCCTTGTGATTAGTGTCTGAATGTGAAAACCTTCAACCTATTCAAACCTAATCCTGATTTGCTGATCTTCTCTCCTTGTGATTCTTCCAGTGATGATGTCCAAGTCACACAGGTGTTGTCACAGTTCAAGGTTCTTGTACAGTCTGTAGTGCAATGTCTCTTGTTGTCCTTGTGCTGGTCCTGATGCCTTGATGTTTCTGGAACTTTGGAATCTTTGGGATCTCATCTCTCTTCTCCTTTGCTGGATACCCATCTTGTCTGTTGTTGACTTGATTGAAGAATCCCTGGATCAGGAACCAATGTGTGACTGTGTAATGTTATGTTAAATTTTGTGTTGACACAAAATTTCTTCTTATGAGATTTTTGCGTCTATACTTGTCTTTGGTGTAATGTTTAGTCTAATTTTCAGTTTTCTTCTTCACAACTGCTGATTTCTGATAGGTTTAACTGTTGATCTTCATGTGTGAATGAGATGTTTGTGTGATCTAAATCAACAATTTGAGTGTCTTGTTTTTGATAGTGATCTATTTCTTGTGTTTCATTTGTGTCTGCATCCATGTCTTGGTGTCTTTCTGTTTGAGGCTTTATTTCTGAGTGCGATCTTTTGCTTTGAGGCTCTATTTCTGTGTCAGATTCTGTTTCTTGTGTTTGTTGCATTTGAGGATGAATGTTTCTTGCATTTGAGGCTGAATATTTGGATAAGGTCTTGGTTTCACTGAGGGCTTTAAGTGCAAATAGTGATACCATGAATCTTTTCCCTTGATTTTTACAGATGTAGGTGTAACTAAGATTATTTCATGTGGTCCACACCATTTTGGTTCTAACACTGATCTTCTTGTGAAATTTCTGATATAGACTTTATCTCCAGGTTGATAATCATGTAGGCTAAAGTCAAGTGGAACTCTTTGTTGTATTAAGGATAACTTTTGCAATTCATCTAATATCTCTTTCAATAAGGTGACATACTCATAGATTTTGCACTCGATTCCTAGATGTGATAGGTAATTAGTGTCTCGTGGAGCTTTTCTTACCCACGGTTGCTATCCATACGATAGTTCAAATGGTGATAAGCGTGTTTCACTATTGGGCTGACTTCTTAAGTAGAAAAGTGCCATAGGTAAGACATCTGGCCATTTAAGATGACTTTCTGTACACAGCTTCCCGATCATTTATTTCAAAGATTGATTAGTTCGTTCAACGGCTCCTGATGACTGAGGTCGATAGATAGAACAGAGATTTCTCTTAATTCCTAACACCTGGTAGACTTGCTTTAGAATAGAGTTTGCAAAGTGGCTACCAGAGTCAGATGAGATGACTGCTGGAATAGAGAATCTTGGAATTATCTCCCTCAGTAACATCTTTGCCACTGAAGTTGACAAAAGAACACAAGCATGCCACTGAAAAGCTAAAGAGAGCAATTCTACCTTCTCCTGCATTAGGCATTACAGATCACAACAAAACTTTTCACCTGTTTATCCATGAGGATAAAGGAATTGCCTGTGCAGTGCTCACACAGTACTTAGAAAGCAACTTAAGACCCATAGGCTACTACGGTTCAACGCTCCATCCAGTTATCTAAGGAATCTTTTCCTGTTTAAAGATTATTGCTACTGTAGCTCTGATGGTTAGGAAACGTTTTAAGCTAGTCCTGGGAGGGGAGCTAAGACTTTTTTTTAAAACATTTATTAATATTCATTTTTAACATGATTACATGATTCATGCTCCTACTTTCCCCTTCACCCCCCGCACTCCCCCCACCCATGGCCGATGCACATTTCCACTGGTTTTAACATGTGTCATTGATCAAGACCTATTTCCAAATTGTTGATAGTTTCATTGATGTGGTAGTTTTGAGTCTACATCCCCAATCATGTCCACCTCAACCCATGTGTTCAAGCAGTTGTTTTTCTTATATGTTTCCTCTCCTACAGTCCTTCCTCTGAATGTGGGTAGCGTTCTTTTCCATAAATCTCTCAGAACTGTCCTGTGTCATTGCATTGCTGCTAGTACCGAAGTCCATTACATTCTATTTTACCACAGTATATCAGTCTCTGTGTACAGTGTTCTGGCTCTGCTCCTTTTGCTCTGCATCAGTTCCTGGAGGTCTTTCCAGTTCACCTGGAATTCCTCTAGTTTATTATTCCTTTGAGCGAAATAGTATTCCATCACCAGCATATACCACAATTTGTTCAGCCATTCCCCAATTGAAGGACATACCCTCCTTTTCCAGTTTTTTGCCACCACAAAAAGCGCAGCTTTTTATTATGAAATATTTTCATACAAGTCTGTTTATTTATGATCTCTTTGGGGTACAAACCCAACAATGGTATGGCTGGATCAAAGGGCAGGCATTTTTTAATAGCCCTTTGAGCAAAGTTCCAAATTGCCAGCCAGAATGGTTGGATCAGTTCACAACTTAACCAGCAATGCATTAATGTCCCAATTTTGCCTCATCCCCTCCAGCATTCATTGCTCTCCCCTTCTTTCATTTTAGCCAATCTGCTAGGTGTGAGGTGATACCTCAGAGTTGTTTTGATTTGCATTTCTCTAATTATTAGAGATTGAGAACACTTTCTCATGTGCTTATTGATACTTTTGATTTCTTTACCTGAAAATTGCCTATTCATGTCTCTTGCCCATTTATCAATTGGGGAATGGCTTGATTTTTTTATACAATTGATTTAACTCCTTGTATATTTGAGTAATTAGACCCCTGTCAGAGATTTTTGTTATAAAGATTTTTTTCCCAATTTGTTGTTTCCCTTCTGAGTTTGACTACATTGTTTTTGTTTGTACAAAAGCTTTTTAGTTTAATATAATCAAAACCATTTAATTTACATTTTGTAATTTTCTCTAACTCTTGCTTGGCTTTAAAATCTTTCCTTTCCCAGAGATCTGACAAGGATACTATTCTGTGTTCACTTAACTTATTTAGTTTCCCTCTTTATATTCAAGTTGTTCACCCATTCTGAATTTATCTTGGTGTAGGGTGTGAGATGTTGATCTAAACCTAATCTCTCCCATATTGTTTTCCAAATTTCCCAGCAGTTTTTGTCAAATAGTGGATTCATGTCCCAAAAGTTGGGCTCTTTGGGTTTATCATACATTGTCTTGCTGATGTCATTTACCCCAAGTCTATTCCACTGACCCTCCCTTCTGTCTCTTAGCCAGTACCATATTGTTTTGATGACTGCTGCTTTATAGTATAGTTTAATATCTGGTACTGCTAGGCCCCCTTCCTTCACATTTTTTTCATTATTTCCCTTCATATTCTTGATCTTTTGTTATTCCAAATGAAATTTGTTATAGTTTTTTCTTATTCAGTAAAGAAGTTTTTCGGTAGTTTGATAGGTATGGCACTAAATAGGTAAATTAATTTAGGTAGAATGGTCATTTTTATTATGTTAGCTCGTCCTACCCATGAGCAATCAATGGCTTTCCAATTGTTTAGATCCAGTTTTATTTGTTTGGAAAGTGTTTTATAGTTGTTTTCGTATAATTGCTGTGTTTGTTTTGGTAGATAGATTCCCAAGTATTTTATATTGTCTAGGGTGATTTTAAATGGTGTTTCTCTTTCTACTTCTTGCTGCTCTAATGTGTTGGAAATGTATAGAAATGCTGATGATTTATGTGCATTTATTTTGTATCCTGCAACTTTGCTAAAGTTGTTGATTATTTCTGTAAGCTTCTTAGTTGATTCTCTAGGATTTTTTAAGTATACCATCATATCATCTGCAAAGAGTGATAGCTTAGTCTCCTCATTGCCTATTTTGATACTTTCAATTTCTTTTTCTTCTCTAATTGCTACTGCTAGTGTTTCTGGGAGCTAAGATTTTCTACTGGAAAGCCTCTCAGATCACTCAGTTAAGTCCAGATAGTAATGAAAATCACTTTAGGAACCTCCTCATGTTTTGATCCAGATTAGACTTCGTTTCTGTCATACAGAAAACAAACTAGATTTTTTTCTTTAGCTTTGTCCTCTTTTAAGGATTCATGCTGAACTCTCTTCCCTCCACTGACCAGATTCTCACAAACTCCACAGATGTTGCTTGAGAACATATCACAGGGTTCTGGGAAGGAAGAACTTTTACCTCAACCGCCCTCTTCTCAGCCATAGATCTAGGCACTTCTCAACAAGAACACAGACTTTCTCCATGATTTCATAGGGAGACGCATTCCATAATGTTACAATTAAAAATAGAACTGGAGGCTTATTACCCAATTCATGAGCATTTATTAGTAAAGCGAGTCTGACAGAAGCAGAGAAAGGTCTCAGCCTTTCTAGATCTCGTTCTCCATTCAGCGAGCTCAGGCTTGGCTTGCCAGAGATCAAGAGACCAGAAAAGCTCAGAGAGAAGCCCCCAGCTCAGAGAGCCAGTCAGTTGCAGAGGGGAGGTACAAAAGGCCCCTCTCCTTCCCTGGCTTGCCTTTTACATTCCTGGCTCCTCCCTCGGTGCTTACTTTGTGCTGGTTCTGGCACTCTGACTTTTGGGACACTCCCCCTGACCTGGGCTGCCCTGGGACACAGTGGCAGGCCGGGAATCAGACACGTGACTGGGTCACCTACATCCACTGCTGCCTGGGGCACCTGGGACCAAAGCCCAAGATATGTTCCTTCACACACTAGATAGAAACTCCTCAGCATTGCTCTGGAGGGTCTCGGAGCTGCTTTGCTCAAACCTCCATTGGGCTCTTAGAGACTCGGCTTCTAGTGCTGACTCTGACACTGACAAAGGGTGAGGCCTTTGGGCCCCTCCCTTCTCTGTGTGTCAGTTTCCTCCTGTAATTGACCAGAGGTGGGCTCTTCACTCTGATGTGGCTTTCAGCCCTGTGTCCTCTGACTTGGCCTGCTCTAGGAGATGGTGACGTTCAAGGATGTGGCTGTGGACTTCACCTGGGAGGAGTGGTGCCTCTTGACCCCTCCCCAGAAGGAGCTGTATAAGGAGGTGATGCTGGAGAATGCTGGGAACCTGCTCTCTGTGGGTAAGGCGCCCTCTCCCTGCTGCCCAAGTCTGCCCTCCAAGGGAATATGGCCCTCAGCAGTAGGCAGGGTTGGGAGGAGTTTTCAGCTATGAGGAAGGGAAAAGTGTTCCTATGCTAAGTCCCAGAGCCAGGGACCTTCTGCTGCCTGGTTCCCTTGTAAAACAACTTTGCATCGTATAATGGGACCTTGGAGGCTCCCTTTGGTACTCCTAAAGTCTAAGATCAAATGCAGGTTGAAGAATCTCAGATGTGGAAATAATCTCAGAGCTGATTCCATCTTGCCTCTCCCTGGCCTGGAATTATGTCTCCCAAACACATCTTGGAAAACTGTTTAGACAGGTTTTCCTCCCTCCCTCTTCCTCTCTAGGGTGGATCTACTATTGGAGATAATTTTCTCTTTAACCAGCATAAACTGGTAGCTCACAGCTCTTTGGTGTCCCCAGTAGAGCAGGATTGTCATTATTAGTCTTCCTCTTATTGCCCTAATCCTCCAGGAGAACCTGTTAGACAGTGAGGGAAGGGAAGAAGAGTTTATAATAGTCTGCTCTTGGCCAAGTGCTCTGCTGAGGGTTTTCTCAGTAATATTATGGCACTTCTTCTTCACCTTCATTTTCCAAATTTTGTGACACAATTATCCCCATTTAACAGATGAGGAAATAGAGATCTGAGTAAGTGGTTGTTCTGAGGCACCCACAAAGGAGTTGTCTGTGGCAAGATTTAAACTGAGACCTTCCTACCTCTCAGTTCAGGTCCCTGCCTGCTCCCCTTCTAGCTGACTCTCCTTTCCAGATAGCAGAAAAGTATGAACTGAGTCTAGCCTTCTCTGAAGAAAATGCCCCAGAACCAAATGTTCTGGTTCCTAATTGGTTCCCCACCCTTCTCTTCCCTCCTCTCCCCAAACTAAATGCTCTGGAATCTCTCCTCCAGGAGGCCCTGGAAGCTTCCCACAGGGACTGCTTGCACTCCTGTGTCATTGTCAGGACAAATGAACTTGCTGAGAGATAGCATTAGTTCCCCAAGAACAGAGGCAGAGTTTCCCCAAAAGAAGAGTTTATGAGGGGGAGGTGCAGGGAGGGTAGGGTAGGGGGAAACAAAAGCTGATCCCTGAAGATCCCTGTGTATGGGGCTTCAGACTGATCCAGAACACTGACTCTTGGACCCAGTTTGAGAGTTTAGGAGTTTCTGCCTAGAATGGACCAGAACAGGATGGAGTGTGTGTGTGGTGGTGTGTGGTGCTGTTGCTCATTGCAGGTCCCCCGGCTGGGTAACAGGCACATCCTAAACTGGGCTTCTGCATCATAGACACTGAGGGGTGAGGGCAGACTCCTGTGGGAACCTCAAGGAGAGATTCTATGAATGGAGTCAATGGACTCCCCAACCTTTCCCTAAAGTGAACTCAATGATGAGCTTCTCTCCATCTTCCTTCCTGACTGATTCCCCATGCCCAGGGCTTCCAGCTGCCCCAGAAGATGTGATCTCTTATTTGGAGCAGAAGGAAGCCCCATGGATGCTGGAGAAGGAAGGCCTCTGCTGCCCAGGTGAGTGAGGGGAAAAGAGATGAGGGAGAGCTGGGGTGACCAGAGGCTTCTGTGTGCTCTGGTGAAGCCAGGGCTAGATTTGGGGACAGGTGGACCTGACTTGGAATCCTTTCTCAAGGGTTTTAGAAGGGGCTTCCTGGGCAAGTCACTGAACTCCTGAGCCTCAGTTTCCCCAACTGTAAGATGAATCTATTGGACTCCATTTCCTATCAGGTCCCTTCAAGGGATCAGTCTGTGACCTTCTTAAGGGGTCAGTGTTTGGGATTGAAGTGCCATGGAAGTCTCTTGCAGGTGCCAGAAGGGCTGAGCTTATCCCCTCTGTGGCCTTTAGTATCCAGAAACATGTTTGCTCTGTGCCAGGTCCTTTGCCAAGTTATAGGGGACATAAAGGTCTTCTGTCGACATCCCCTACCCTCATGGAGCTTACCCTCTGCTGGAGCAGAGAGGATACAGTGTAAGGAAAGGGGAAATACTTTTGGGAATAAAGCTGCCCAGAGAGTAAACTTCCATGTGATGGAAAAGCAGGTGTGAGAGAAACTGCAGGGGGATGGTACTTGTAATCACTAGATGGCAGTAGAATTCAGCCCCTTAACAATTCCCTCCTCTTACACCTATTGATAAGGAAATAGATGAAATTTCCTTAAGTGTCACAGGATGTATCCTCTATATTTGAATGGTAATGACACAATAGTTTGTGGTAATGAAAATTATTTTTATCTCACTGTGAGGTATAGTTATTAATGATGATATTGAGCCAAGAGTAAAGGTTCACTTTAACTGAGCATCTCAGTAGAAATTGTATTCAACTGTCTTCTCTCACTAAGGAATTCTCTTGCAGCTGAACAGGTCAGTAACCAAGTTTTGGTTCACAGTAACTGATTTAATGAAAGGTGAACAGGAATGGTTGAGGGGTGAAATAGTGATAAAGGAAAGAGGAATTAGGATTAAACTATAGGAATTAGCTAAGCTAACTAAAATGAAAATATATCTTCAGCTGTTCTTAGAAGATAGCCACAAACAAATGCTGATAGGCTAGTCAGCCTGGCAACCGGGTCTAACATAACCTATTGCTGGATGTTTAGCTCTGACTTGGCTGGCTGCTTAGCTTTGTTGATGAATCTTCAGAAATGGTCTTTTGGTTGTTATAGAGAAAATTATGTGAATGTTGATGATCGATTGATAGCCGATAGTAATCTCAAAGGATGAACCTAAGTAACTGTCCCTGTAAGTTAACAGGTAACCCTGGCTTATGAAAATAGCTTTGAGACATAGCAGAGAGCCTACCTTTTTCACCTCCCACCTTAACTCACAATTGAGTTCCTTTGGGTTAGGCTGAGCTCCTATTTATAGGGCTCCTCCAATGGTCTTCAACAGTCTCAGTCCAGCTCATGCCAACTCTGGGAATTCTAAAGTCTGAGCTATCAACTGGCAACTCATGGCCCAAGATGGCTTCTTGCAAAAACTATTTACAGCTGACAGTTCTGTAGAAGCCCTCTAGATCCAGCTCCAGGGCAGCCAATCAAGAGAGGAGGCTCTGAAGGGAAGGACCTCTAGAGAGGTCTAATGGAGGCAGGTGACAATCAAAGAAAACCAATGAAAAGAGGAAATAATCAAAATTCTAAAGATAAAAATGAAAGCCACTATTTGCATAGGGCACCTACCATGTGTCACACACTATAAATATTATCTCATGTGATCCTCATAAGATCCCCAGGAGTTACTTGATAATATTATTTCCATGTTACAGTTGAGGAGACTGAGCCAGACAGAACTCCTATGAATAGCCCAGGGTTAAAAGTCCTAGCAATTTTCTGAGGTAGAATTAGAATGCACCACCCCACTTGTATGGGGATTTTAAAGAATAATATCATGAAAATGCTGGAAAAAAAGGTGGGGGATAGGAAGAGAATTATACGAGCTCTCTTGCTGAGGGATGAAAAAAATCTTTCCAGAGTTTTAGCTCTTTAACCAGTGAAGAAAAAGAATTGATCCCTACCTTGAGAAAGGTTTGTTTTGCCATTGACTCATACCAAAAAGTGTATTAAATGATGAATGTAGTTGGAGATCAATGGCATATATAGTGTTGATTTCTTTTGTTTTAAATAAAGTTTATCTAGAAATCCACTTTGTAAGGGTGGAATTTCATTACTTCTACTATTGGCAAATTGGTTCCATTCTCACTGAAACTACTGAATGACTAGCCTGAGTTACCAAACAATTCCTTTAAGTGATATAAGAATGATAAAACACATGGAGGTAAGTTCAAATCAGAAAACAAGCACAGTATTGCAGTGAGTGGCTAGTGAAGGTCTATTTTTGTTAAAAGGTTGTGGTCAATGATGGTTTCATAATGGCCTCTACTCTGTATGTCTAGTGACCAGGGTTTTCAAAGACTCTCCTATCTCTGTTGCAAGAATGCAAACCTAGGTAACATCTTGATCTCATGATGACCAATTTGATGAGATGCAAAAAGGATAACCCAATAATGGGAAAGCTTCTCATGTGTAGTGACAGCAATGAAAGTCTGTGCATGCCTTTGAGCATGAATGACCAACTTTCCTGGAAGTCTGGACATATGGAAATAATTTGACATCAAGTTGAGAAACTAAAGAATATGTTAGGCTTCGAAGCAATCAGAGTATGAGGTTGTCATTGAATGTACCCCCAAAGCATCATATTCCTAGTTAGGGTCTTTTGGACTCACTGCCAGGGGGAAAAAACTCAATTTGTGTTTGGAATTCTTGTTGTGCAAAAGGAAAAACATTGTTTAACAAAATTGGTTGCCTTTATTTTTAGCTCAAGTTTGTTGAAGCATTATATCAAATCTCTAAAGGGTTTGTAAATCAATAAATGGGAATGGCACAAAAGGACTAATATGGAAGCTTGCATCTCATTTTATTTAAAAAAAGTAGACTCAAGTTACTGCATGAGGCCTATTTTTACACATGAGCAATGCTATGTCTTTTTTAAATTTTTATTCAGAAGAAGGATTTTATGGTAGTGAAATGAGACATTTGAAAAAAGTAATAACTACTGTCAAGAAGTAGGTTACAGAACAAAATCTTTTATGCCTTGGATAAATGCAAAAAAGAGTGGATTTTCTTCCTTTGCTTTATAAGAAGAAAATAAGTCTGAAACAAATCATGAAGGAAATTATATAAATATTACAGATAAGTTTGATCATGAAATTATTGAAATATTTAGTATATACGAACCCTATGTTCACATAATTATGAAGATAGGATTGATTATGTAAACAGTGAAAATCAAAGCAAAAAAGATTGGAAGTGAATTGTCTAGTACTGCGGAGACAGCATACCCAATCACAATATTTGGTTTCACCTTTCAGGATTTGGGTCAAGTCACTCTGGCACCATTCTGAGGTCATGGTCTGAGATAGGAATGTAATAATGCTAGCCTGAGCAAAATCACAGGTTTGTTATGAAGAGCCAATGTGATCATATGGGAGGCTCTTTGTTAATTAAATTGTGCTTTGGCTTTGAGATTATAGAATTTTCTTTTCTTTTTTTATTTGAATATTTTTATTTAATTAACTTAGAATATTTTTCCATGGTTACATGATTCATGTTCTTTCCCTCTTCTCCTCCCACCCCTCTCTCATAGCCAAGAAGCAATTCCACTGGGTTTTACATGTCTCATTGATCAAGATCTATTTCCATATTATTAATATTTGCATTAGGGTGATCGTTTAGAGTCTACATTCCCAATCATGTCCCCGTTGTTTTTCTTTTGTGTTTCTACTCCCACAGTTCTTTCTCTGGATGTGAATAGTGTTCTTTCTCATAAGTCCCTCAGAATTGTCCTGGGTAATTGCATTGCTGCTAGTAGAGAACTCCATTAATTTGATTGTACCACAATGTATACGTCTCTGTGTATAAGGTTCTCCTGGTTCTGCTCCTTTCACTCTGCATTAATTCCTGTAGGTGATTCCAGTTCACATGGAATTCCTCCAGTTCATTATTCCTTTGAGTACAATAGTATTCCATCATCAACAAATACCACAATTTGTTCAACCATTCCCCAATCTAAGGGCATACCCTCATTTTTTAATTTTTTGGCACCACAAAGAACAAGGCTATAAATATTTTCATACTAGTCTTTTTTCTTATTACCTCTTTGGGGTATAAACCCAGTAGTGATATGACTGGATCAAAAAACAGTCTTTTAAAGCCCTTTGGGCATAGTTCCAGATTGGGTATAGGGATTTTCAAAAGATGGATTGTGCCCATTTAAATTGGATGTCTTTTCTTATTACCCAAGTGTGGAGATCTCTTTATCATCTCTGATAATCTGATAAGGATAGTTTAGTTGATAAGGAAATAAGGAGAGGACAAGGGAGTTGTCTTTTACCTCATGCTTCCAGCTCTGGCTCTAGGAGCATGGAGTTCATTATATATACTTCAAGACTCATTTCACACAAAAGAACCTCCCCCCCCCCCAACTTCGCATTTGTGCAGAAACACAAATTATGTCACATCAAAGCACAATAAAGTTATGGTTTTACAAAGAATTTTCTTACGAAGATAATGCTGGATGAGAAACAGTCTCAAGGTTAAAAATGAACCTCACTTTATCTACAAGTTATTTTGCCTGAGCTTGCCACTCCGTGACCTTTGGATGCCTGGAGCAGTTAGAGAGATATACCCACAGTTGCAGCTTTACTCTGCTGAGTGAAAAAAAGGCTGTTAACTTAACGTTTTCCTAGAAGGCTATAATGTTTTTCAATAAGAAAAGGTGTGTATCATAAAAGGGGTCAAAAGAGGAGTCTCAGATTTTTATCTATTCTCTTATTGGCTTCCCACATATTCTCCTTTTTCTTTTAAATTGAAAAGGGCATCCACCTGTTGGGCTGTGTGAATTTCTCTTATGAGGGCCAAGGGAAACTTTTAAGTTACACAAATTTGGGGATGAAAAGAAAAGAGGACAAAAACAATGATCCAATGATTGCTAGGCACATTGACAAAAAGCCAATTAGGGGGAGTCCCCTTTGGCACAAGAGTGTACATTCAAAACAAATGCATTCAATTCCCCATAGTTCAAGCACCTGTACCCCAAAGCTCATTTTGGATCTTCTTGATGCAGTGTAGGTCTCTGCAGGCATCTTCATGGTGTCTTCTTTCAAACAGGTTCATTGTCTGGATTCTGGGGAGGTGGTGAATTTCTTATCCTGAAATTACTCTCAAAAGAATTTAAACTTTATAGTATAGATTATAAAACATACATTCTCCCTTGAAGAGGGTTAAGGCAAACATCCAGATCAGTTAAGGATACATGGCTGAGTTTTGAGGTTGTGTGAATCAATTGTCAAAAGAAATTTGAAAAAATAAAAAAAAATCAAATAAAAGAGAGAGAAAAAAATAAGTTGTGAATGAAATGTAAAATATCAAAGTCTTATGTGCAAAAATGTAGGGAAAAATAAACTTATAGTAGGTCCTTGAATCAAGGCCCAAGTAAAGTTATTTAAACAAATACCCATTTAGAGGCCAGGACTATAGAAAGTTACCACACTTATAGAGAAAGAAAAGGACCAAGTTTTTTGTGAGAAAGGGAAGTGTCTTTCACTGGTCTGATTTGCCTGCATTTGAGCCAGGATGATGGCCAATCTTTGGTACTTAACTAGGATGAATCTCAAGGAAGTCTAGCCTCTAACATATGTCAGAAAAGCTGCAACCCTGAACCCAATCACTAAGTTTAAGTCCTTCAGTATTGGCATGAGAAAGTTTTGTCAATCCTTCTTGGATTGGTATAATCTTTTTTGACCTTGTGGTGCTAGGCATTGCGCAGTTTCTCACCAATCCCATTGGACTGGGTGGTCTCCTTAACCTTGTGGCTCTTTTGTTCCCTTCTCCTGGAATCAGACAGAATTATTAATTATAGTCCCATAATATTTCCATAGACTAAGGCTTTGTGGGTATGCTTTAATATTAAATTTATATTACTGTAAAATCAAAAAGGATTAATATTGAAAATATGTAATTTAAGTACAAAAATGAGAAAAAGTGAAAAAAAGTCAATTATTCTATATATTTAAAAAATTAAAGGAAAACCAATAAGAGAATTAAAATTCAGAGAAAAATATAAATTTTTTAAGTAAAAAATGTTTTAAACATCAAAATTATATATATAGTTAGTGAAATGTCTTTTACCCAAAAATCAGATCCATTTTCTATATGAATAAGATAAAACTTCCATCCCCATATTATAATTCTGGGGTATTATTTGTTTCTTTGTATTTGTAATTAGTTATTCCAATTGATGGTCAGAAATTATACAAATAAATTAATGTAGAAGAGATTCAAACTAACTTTCATTGAAATAACACTTGGGGTGTGTATAGATTCTTTAGTAAACAGTGGAACATATTGGCTTGCTTTACATATTCAAATTTCTGGGGCTTCAATTTTTATGTTACTTTGCTTTGAATATGGCAAAAGGAGGGAAGGGAGTATAATATTGTTTGACTTCAGGTAAGAGTCAGAGATTATTTATCAGTGATATCTTTCTTTTGAATGGTGAATCCAAATCAATAATCCATAAAAGAGTAATATCAGTTGCAAATCCAATGACTTTTACCTTAAACAGTAATTATTACCAATAGCATTTGAAAGGTTTCCAAGATTTACATATACAATGAAAAATCATAATGTTATAAAATATGATAAACAAATTTTCTTTTTCAACAATTTCTCAATGAATAAATTATCTGGTCATTCTTTCCAATAATACAGAAAAAAGAGTCAACAGCTTTGCTTGAAATTAAGTTTTCATTACTGTTATCTTGATTAAAGAGGGTTAAGGCAGGGGCTTCTCTGAAGGTAGTGAGTTATTTAAATTATTGTACTTATAAGATTTACATGTTTTTATCTTGATACATAATTATTCTTCAAAGGTTATTGATTTTAAAACTTCAAAATTTGCAACCAGGTACCTTGGAATATTCTTACATTTGCAAATAATAGTCTTATTTCAGGTCCCTTAGGATTACTGAAATGATCAATATTTTTAGTTAATGCATTCTTCAATTACACTGTTATAATATTGAGAAATTTGTTAATTAGTTATTATTGCATCAACATCACTACAAAGTAAAAAACATTATAATAATATTAATGCCATCACAATCAAGTACATATTAACAATGATATTAAATTATTATGAGGGTTATGCATTGTTATAATTTTATATTCTGGGTTTGAATGCATTACTACAAATCACAAATATTATGAGAATACAATCTATTTAATTAACCTTTAAATACTAGTGAAATAATGAACATAGAAGAAATAATTTGACTAGGATCTAGTAACTTAAAGCATAAATTTAAGTTGTCACAATAATTATTTTTGCATTTTCTAATATTATTTGAAATAGAGATAACTATTTAAATTGAACCAGATTTCAGAAAGTTACAAAATTAACATTAGCTTCTTATTAATTGTTTCCCTTTACTGAGTTTGAGTTAGTAAAAACTGTTGCTGAAAATATTTATAGTCAGAGACTCTCCCTCCTATATGTAGAAGGGGTTAAATTATTTTTGAAACATGTCCAAGGCTGCAGCCGCTTTTCAAGCAGCTGTGCTCTTTAACTCTTTAGTTACTGCATTTATAAAATTTGCCTCATTATTTTAAAACCTTGAAGATTTATCACTTCCAAATGAATATTAATTTAAACTTCACTATGTCCAAATTGTCCCTGATTAAAACTTCTTAACAATGTTTCCTACATATACTAATTATTCTTTCAGACCCCTGCTTAAAGAAGAATAAAATCTATAGTCTGGCCTCTCTATACTTTAGGACAAATCTACATAGCTGATTAAATATTTCTTTTAAATCATGAACTAGTATCCTTATATAATTTGCAATCTTCAAATTTAGTTTGATAGGTATTTTTGGCAAATCTGATTATTTAATCCATATTTGACACACTGCAAGTCTTAATACATAAATTTTCCAACGTAAAGTTTGTGCATATTTAAAATTAACTGAAATTCCATTTTCTTTTTTTAAACATTTATTAATATTCATTTTTATGAAATTCCATTTTCTAACTGTTAGTCAGTAGATTTATACTATACCATCAGTATCTATTCAAAACTGATTGTTGGGGCAGCTGGGTAGCTCAGTGGATTGAGAGCCAGGCCTAGAGACAGGAGGTCCTAGATTCAAATCCGGCCTCAGACCCTTCCCAGCTGTGTGACCCTGGGCAAGTCACTTGACCCCCATTGCCTACTCTTACCAATCTTTCACCTATAAGTCAATGCACAGAAGTTAAGGGTTTAAAATTAAAAAAAAAAGAAATCATATTCTCTGCTCTCATTAAGGCAAGAATCAATAAGATAATTTGTCTACATTTCTTCTTCCATTTCTTACTGGCCATAAGAAAGGGAACAAAGAAATCATAAGACAATAAAAGGGGACAGATTTGATCCCACCACCAAATTCTATCAACAGGTTAAATATTGAGATGCATATTTAATCAAATTTAATAAGTATTCTAAATGCAATCTAAGAAAAATTTTATTCATACAGAAAAAGCAATGATTCTGAACTGTGTACTGAGGTACAGAAGTGCAATTTAAAACTTTCTTAGCTGATCAGAACAATCAGTTTTTTTTAAACCCTTGTACTTCAGTGTATTGTCTCATAGGTGATTTCTTTTAATCAATTAAATTCTTTTAGATTTTAAAACACTCAGAAATCCATTGTAGATGTTATTTTTCTGAATTTCTCAATCTCCTCTGTCTGTCTTTCCCATTCCCCCAGAATGAATGAGAAAGAGAGAAATTTATTTTCTTCAAAATTCCATTGTGATCACAGACAAACACAACAATAAAACTTAAGATTCAAATTGATCAGAGACACAGACACAACATATAGACACACAGACTGTTCAAAGACATTTCACGCATACTCTAACAAATATATGACATCCTATCAACAGATCAATAAATCATATCTTTCATTGCTAAAGAAATCTGGAGAAAAAAAAGAATGTTTATTATTCAGAAATTTGGTTAACTCTGCAAGGAACTGGCTAAACTAGGATGAATTCTTGAATTAAATTTAGTCATTGGTGGGGCCGGTGGTTGGCCTCCTTTCCATCTTCCCTGAAATCTCTTATCAGGTAATCTGTAACCATTTCTATGGAATTTGGAATTACAATTTTTCTTCCAGTGGTAACCTTTCTCACATCTGGGACACAAAGAGTTAGGGGTATTGGAACAAGAGCTTTTTACAGCCTTTGAGCCCTTAATCATTTGCGTGTATACATGTGTCTATACGTGTGTCTATGCCTGTATTTACCCTTTCTTTCTCTTAGAAGGAGAGATCAGACCTGAAATGAAAGTGACTCCAACAGAAGAGAGCCTTTCTGTGGTAGAAACCGAGAAACAAAAATTTACAAGTGATGGTCCACATAACTTAGCTTGGAGAGAATTCTGTGTTGATTCTCAAAATTCATTCTTTCCTGAACATCAAAGAATGAACTCTGAGGCAAAGACTCATGAATGTAATCAGTGTAGAAAGACTTTTTTATCCAGGGCCAGTCTTGCTGGGCATCAGAGAGTCCACACTGGGGAAAAACCTTATGAATGCAATCAGTGTGGAAAGCCATTTAGGAACAGCTCCAATCTTGGTGTACATCAGAGAATCCACACTGGGGAGAAACCTTATGAATGCAAGCAATGTGGAAAGACATTCACTCAAAGTTCCAGTCTTCTTGTACATCAGAGAATCCACACTGGGGAGATTCCTTATAAATGCAAGCAATGTGGAAAGACATTAGGCTCATATCTTGTTCAACATCAGAGAATTCCCACTGGGGAGAAACCTTATGAATGCAATCAGAGTGGAAAGACATTCAGTTATAGGTCTGTTCTTGCCCTACATCAGAGAATCCATACTTGGGAGAAACCTTATGAATGCAAACAATGTGGAAAAACATTCAGGGAAAGCTCCAAACTTGCTGTGCATCAGAGAATTCACACTGGGAAGAAACCTTATGAATGCACTCAGTGTGGAAAGTCATTCAGTTATAGCTCTGTTCTTTCTGTACATCAGAGAATCCATACTGCAGAAAAACCTTATGAATGTAATCAGTGTGGAAAGACATTCAATCAGAAATTTAATCTTGCTGAACATCAAAGAATCCACACTGCAGAGAAAGCTTATGAATGCACTCAGTGTGGAAAGACATTCAGTCAGAGACGTGGTCTTGATGTACATCAGAGAATCCATAATGCAAAGAAACCTTATGAATGTAATCAGTGTGGAAAGATATTCAGTCAGAGCTCACATCTTGCTATACATCGGAGAATTCATACTGGGGAGAAACCTTATGAATGCAATCAGTGTGGAAAGACATTCAGGGACAGCTCTAATCTTGGTGTACATCAAAGAATCCACACTGGGGAGAAACCTTATGAATGTAAGCAATGTGCAAAGAAATTCAGTCAAAGCTCCAGTCTTGCTGTACATCAGAGAATCCATACTGCAGAGAAACCTTATGAATGTAATCAGTGTGGAAAGACATTCAATCAGAAATTTAATCTTGCTGAACATCAAAGAACCCATACTGCAGAGAAAACTTATGAATGCACTGAGTGTGGAAAGACATTCAGTCAGAGACGTGTTCTTGATGTACATCAGAGAATCCATAAAGCAAAGAAACCTTATGAATGTAATCAGTGTGGAAAGATATTCAGTCAGAACTCACATCTTGCTATCCATCGGAGAATTCACACTGGGGAGAAACCTTATGAATGCAATCAGTGTGGAAAGACATTCAGGGACAGCTCTAATCTTGGTGTACATCAAAGAATCCACACTGGGGAGAAACCTTATGAATGCAAGCAATGTGGAAAGACATTCAGTCAGAGCTCTAATCTTATTCAACATCAGAGAATCCACACTGGGGAGAAACCTTATGAATGCAAACAATGTGGAAAGACATTTAGGAAGAGCTCCACTCTTGCTGTACATCAGAGAATCCACATGTGAGAAACATTAATGAAGTTAGTGTAAGATGACATTCAAAGAGCTCCAAGCTTTCTCAATACCAGAGAATTCAAAATGGGAAATAACCTTATGAATGCAATGCGGTAAATCATTCATATGGAACTCCACACTTGCTCTACAGAGGAGAAATTATGTATTTTCACATAGAGCTCTCAATATACATCTAAAGTGTGATATCTTGTCAACTAAATTAAGGGAGCATATTCAACTTTTAGATCAGTTTATTTATAAGGGAAAAATATGTGACCAAGTAAGAAAGAGATGTAACATGAGATGTAACATAGGTCATTTTAGTATATTAAATCCAAATTTGTTTTTATAACCAAGGTTAAAGGATAAACAATGAGTATTTGCTTTAAAATAATGTCTAATTAAATACCTAATTTTTTAATCATCCTAATTATGGTCTCAAATACTTTAATCATTTCATGGCATCTAGATTTAAAGAGTAGTTAATACAGTAATGGAATGGTGTAATTGTTCTATAGAAATTATTATTTTTTTTTAGACCCTTGTACTTCGGTGTATTGTCTCATAGGTGGAAGATTGGTAAGGGTGGGCAATGGGGGTCAAGTGACTTGCCCAGGGTCACACAGCTGGGAAGTGGCTGAGGCCGGGTTTGAACCTAGGACCTCCTGTCTCTAAGCCTGACTCTCACTCCACTGAGCTACCCAGCTGCCCCTCTATAGAAATTATTTTAAAATAAAATTAAGTTTTTTTGCTGAAAATCCATATAGAGGAAAAATTGAAAGATAATAAATGATATTGAGGATTCAAAATATGAAAGTATTATTGACAGCCAAATTATTTCTATTCAGTTCCATGCATTATCAAATTACCTGACAGGAAATCATGCATCTATCAGCTTGATACTCTAGCCCAGTGATGGGCAAACCATGGCCCTCTGGCCAGATTTGGTCCCCTGAAATTTTCTGTCTGGCAGACACAATCCTGAAGATCCCAGAGGCTTCTTTCTAGGATCTCATCTCCCTAAAGTGAGGTGGTGTGGTCACCTGATTATCTAAGAAAAGGACAAAGCCTGAGCCCTAGAGAGCAGGAAAGGGCCTGGAGCTGATGATTTAGGCAAAACTTAGCATTGGATCTCTTCTAAGGAAGGCAGCAGTCTCCACCCTTACTTGTGCTATAGACCAATGGAAAGAAGGAAAATCAGGAAACCAGCTTTCTAGCTCCATTCTACATTTAGGCTCTCTGATCTCAGGTGGGTCCTCATTATTGCAAATCAATCCTGTGAGATCTCCATAATGGATTTCCTTGGCCACCCACCACAGCAGCCTTCCAAATATTCCCCTGGTTTCCAGCTCTCCCTTATGGCTTCTCTATCCCCTGCCCAAACCTTCTGAGCTGAGAACTTGGCTTCACATTTCACAGAATAAAAGTTGGTACTCTCTGCAGAGCTCTTATCCTTCAGATCTCACCCAGCTCAGCTACCTCCTTTTCCTCTCTGGCCTCAGGATCAAAGGAAAAGGTCATTCTCCTAGCTAAAGAAAATCCCTTTCCATGGGTAAAGATAACCATCTCATCTATACAAATAAAAAATGGATGAGCACACAACAAATGGACAAAATACTAGATAAAGGTTCATATTGTTTCTAGATATTTTTGATAGGTCATATCAAAAGTATCTTTTGTGGTAAGTGAAGTGAAGCTCAAAGATGAACTTTGCTTCCGGGCCAGGCGCAAGGAATGCTAAAGAGACTCTTAATAAAGAAAAATAAACTTTTTGTTTAAAATATTTAAGGATAAAAGGCTTTCTAATCCTTTTTTTAAACCCTTATCTTCCATCTTGGAGTAAATACTGTGTATTGGCTCCAAGGCATAAGACTAGCAAGGGTAGGCAATGAGGGTCAAGTGACTTGCCCAGGGTCACACAGATGGGAAGTGTCAGAGGCCAGATTTGAACCTAAGACCTCCAGTCTCTAGGCCTTGCTCTCAATCCACTGAGCTACCAAGCTGCTCCCAAGGCTTTCTAATTCTGAGGGATTCTAACTCCACCCAAATAAACTCCAAAGTTCCTGAAGGAACCGCTTCTCCTGTGGTTCATAGGCTACACTAACCCTCCCTGATCTAACAAAATTTCATAGTGTTCTAACTAAAATTAAATTCTTAACTTTGCCTTTAAGTTATAAAGATAACTAAGGCTAGCTGGTTGAGTCTCAACAAGAATCAAGTTAGTACTCTGAGCCAAAGCAGACTCAGAGTCCAAACCAAAGACCAGGTTTTCTTTGGTCTTTTCAGAGTTTAACCAATTTATACTCAGTAACAGATAAATGAATAGTGTTTCCCAAGTTGGAAAAGAAACCACTCCACTCCTTCAAGTCTTACACTCAGACAGAGATAGAGAGAGGCAAAGATGTTGCCTTCTCTAACCCTGAAAAGTCCTGTGTGTGGCTCTGTCAGCTGCCAGAAGCCCACTGCTAGAATGCTACACCCAGAGAGTGAAACTTTCATAGAATAACGCTTATAGCTGCCAACAATTGAAATTAACCATCTCAGCTCTACTTGAAACTCAAATTCCTCCTCAAGCCAGCTTCTCTACTTCTTATCTCTAAACTAATAATGGTTATTTTCTATTATCATCCTTATACATCCCTCATCTAAGCCCAGTCTATTCCTTCCTCCAGTACCCTCATTGTTCTTTCATTTTCAGCCTTTCCCACACTAATGAGCTAATGACTCTTCCTCTGGGAACCAATAAATCACTCCTCCCCAATGATCAAAACACTCTCACATGATCTCATCATCCTCCCGAGATACTGACCAATATGTGTCCTCCGGTTCTGGGCAAAACTAGTAGAGATGGCCATTTTCAGTGAGTTGTGCCTTTCCCCCAGAATTCTTGGTCTGGCTCTCTTGAAGCCCCAGACCACCTCTCTACTCCTCTTTCTCTTCCGTGCCTGCCCTGAGGATTGGCTGTCCTGGAGTTGGGATCTAGATGGTTTCTACAGAGCTGTTGACATGCTCTGTGTGTTCCTGTTGAAGATGAGCTGCAGAGGGCAGGGGATGTCCACTACATCCCTTTATGTACCTTATAACTTAGCCCAGGACCTGGCACAGAGCAAGCTTCATTATGTTTCTGGATAATGAAGAGCTCAGAGGGGATACGCTTAGCCTTTCTGTCACCTGCAAGAAACTTCAGACCCTTCAGTTCCAAACACTGACTTTTTAGAGGGTCACAGAGTGATCCCCTGAAGGGAGCTGATAGGAAATGGAGTCCAACAGCATCATCTTACAGATAGGGAAAGTGAGGCTCAGGGGTTCAGTGACTTACCAGGAAGCCACTGTTGAAATCTTTAAAATAGGATTCCAAATCAGGTCCTCTTGTCCCCAAATCTAGCCTTGGCTTCACCAGAGTGCACAGAAGCCTCTGGTCACTCCAGCTCTCTCACACCTCTTTTCCTGTCATTCACCTGGGCAGCAGCTCCTCAGGCCTTCCTGCTCCAGCATCCATGGGGCTTCCCTCTGCTGCAAAGAGAGCCCATCTTCTGTGGGAACTGGAAGCCCTGGGCATGGGGGATCAGTCAGGGAGGAGGATGGAGGGAAGCTCATCACTCACTTCTCTTTGGGGAAAAGAGAGGGAGTCCAGTGACTCCACTCATAGAATCTCTCTATGTGGTTCCCACAGGAGTCTGCTCTCCCCCACCCTCATATGTCTGTAATGCAGGAGCCCAGAGTAGTATGTTTCTGTTACCCTGCTGGGGTACCTAATATGAGCAATAGACCCCCCCTCCCCCCAATCCTGTTCTGGTCCATTCTGGCAGACACTCCTAAACTCCAAAACCATTTCTGAGGGTCATTGTTGTGGATCAGTCATGAAATATGGGAATTTGGAACAGATGGAAAGTAACTGAGAGATGGAGGAACAGAGAACAGAAGAAGCCAAAGCAGGCAGGGAAAAGATTTTAGAATCTTGATATATGAAATGCAATGCAATGGACAGACTTACCGGAGTTGAATTTGAACTAAGGAGGGTGAAACATTCTTCTGAGCCCAGCTTCTGATACCTGCAATTTCCAGATTGATTCCTGAAATGTACCAGCCATCTATTTATCATCTATCAACTTCTTCCAGCATTTTATCTATTTGAAAAACCTCTGTCAGCAATTTGTCAGTGTTATTGATGAGAACTACTCAGTTCCCTTGGTGAACAGTTTCTAATCAAGGTGAACAGGATCATCCCTGACTCTGGACCCCACCTGCAATCAAACCTAATTCTATTTCTATTTTTGTGGGCTTAGATTAAGTTTAGTTAGATAGAAATGGGAAATCAGGGCAGAGAGGAAGTTAGAATATGCCTGCCCTTGCTGAGCACTGAAGAAATCTCCTGAAAGATAGCATGGAGAAGGAAAGGTATATTGGGGATAAAAATTAGGGAAACCTTAGGGCCCACTCACCTCACCCAACCCAATTTGTGTGTATTCAATAAAACCATATTTCTTATATCTCTAGTAAGATCAGAGTTTATTTAGCTTAAGATCAGAAAGGTGATATCAGATCCCTGATCCAGAAAAGATTGATGTTCTTTTCAGGTATAACAACCTCTAGTCATCTTACACCACAAAATCTTACTTTCATTCTCCAATTGAGCTCTTTCAAGATAGTGAAGGCTGGTGGAGGTTCATTTGATGAGACTGTTCTTGGACCTTCTCTCCTTGGACTTTGGATTGGTGAGTGGAAAAAGCTGACCTTCCTTTCCTGACTGCCAGAGAGATTAATACCAGATAGGCCTCCCTCTTGGAGGCCAAGTGGTTGATGCCTAATTTACCTCTGGGCCTTCCTGCTGGGGTTCTGGAGTCCTGCTGGAGCAAAGTCAAGCAGATATTTAGCTCATTAAGCTAGATTTCTTACTCTACCTCCTTTCTCATTCCTCTACCTAATCTTTCCCTATATTTTGTAAATACAACTACTCTAAAGTCACTTTCATTTAAGATACTTCATTTTGGTTACCACATTTCTCTTACATTTAGTCCAACCTTAATTTTAACCCCTACAAGTCTCTGCTCCTTGGATCTTCTCCTTTTGACTTCAACTTTTGGCTTTGGAGTTTCTTGGAATCAGAGACTTTCTCTTTGGTTTCACTGCTGCCTCAGTGTGCTTAGCTCATGAGGGTTTTTCTGCATTAAGACCTTGCCTGGATCCTGTGCAGCTAGCTGGTGAGTGACTAGGATTCCCAAGTGGAGATTGGAACTCTGTTGGGTGCAAGCTTCATTTCATCAGATCTGCATTTAGGGTAGGCTAGGCAGTCTCCTTGCCTCTTTCCCATCCAAATTTCCCTCTTTTTACTAATATTCCAATTAATTAAAATTATTAAAAGCTGCTAAGAGTTTTCCTCACTTCATGGATAATAATCAGTGACCACTATTATAACTCTCATTTAGTCAAAACACCAATTTAAATTAAATTTAATTGGTTAACCATAAAGTTGGAAAAGCACCCTCATACTTCTAATTAAACTATCCTTAAGTTAGTTTGTTAGTAGCACATTCTGGAGCTCAGAGGTTTTTACTTGGTCTAAGATGGTAGAGTTGTTTTTGAAAATTAGCCATAACCTACAGCTGTTGATCTGTTTCCTGAGTGAAGGGTAAGCTCTAAATTTCTTTTTCTTTTCTTCTCCCCTTTTATTTTAAGTTAACACAGCTGAATAGCTGTGCTTTTTTGTTAACAACAACTAGCTTTGACATGGCTTCCTCCTGGGCAGAGGCTTTCACCCTCCTGATTCTTTGCTTCCAGGGGAAGCAACCCTGCCCCCACAAGCTTCCATCTCATAGCTCAGAATTTCTTTTTTATCAAGTCCTTTCCAAACCCCAAGTGTCTCTCTTAGGGAGACCCACTTTCAAAACTACTAAGAAAAAAAATCCTAACAATTCTTTTGCCCCAGATGGACTCAGAGAAATGGTTTACAGACCATGTGGTGAAAACACTGTTCTCTGGCATTTAACCCTTTGGGAATAGGTAAGTGAAGAAAGTCAATACCCTTCTTAGCCTGAGGCTAGTTGATGAAGGGCCTGCCTGTATTTACACCAAATTTTTCTTTTCTGAAGTCCCTAGAAAGATCACACCCTGACTCTAAATCTTAGGCATTACATACTAGGGGAGCACCATCTACTGACAAAAATTAAAATTTCAAGAAATTTCACTAATTAGGCTGAAAAATACTACATAGACAAATAAAAATGGAACTTCGCAACATAGCCCAAATTGGGAAAAATGCTGTTTCTTGTCTTCCTAAAATGGGTCATTATACCACAGAACAGTTTACAATGGTTCTATGTAGCACTGTTCCTAGCCTTAATTATACTGATAGGAAGCTTGGCATGTTATCTATTCCTCCTCAGGAAGAAACAAGGATAGTTTATTTGACCTCAAAGCTGAACTAAAAACTCACCTTGAAAAATTAGAAAATAAATCAACTGACCTTGAGAATAAGGTGGGGGAGAGTTTGGGGGATCTCAAGGCTTATATAAAAAGCACTGAGAAAAGCTTGAGAAACTCCCAGAGGAAGAAGAGAGATTTATCTCTCCACACTCCCTCATTACCAGAGTCAATTGTCTCTGCCCCATCCTGCACTTCCCAATTCTGCTCATAGTCAACCCATCCCTCCCCCTACTCAACCCATCCCCACTCCTACTCCTACTCCTAACCCATCTCCCCACACCCTCTCACTTTATAATCTTACCCAGCCTTCTTGCTCTTGCCATAACCACCTTCTCTCTTACCTTGCTAAGCTTTTCCCTGCCCACTACCCAAACCCACCCATCCCTGCCCCTTCCCCTTCCTCCTCTGCCCTAGCCTCTCCCCACTGCCCAACCGATTGCCCCCACTGCCCAATCTATTGCCCCTCCTGCCCTACCTCTCATCCCTCTGACCCTCACTTCCCACCTCTCCCTCCCAGCTTAGGTATTCCTTTCCCTCCCCTTACCTAACTTTTGAAAACCAAACATTGAGCCTAGAGTTAGAAACCAAAAATAATTCAGCTACTTCTATTTTAATAAAATCAAATTGTTCATTGTTAAAAGCTGCTCCCTTCTTTTGTCAAATTTATTATGAAGATGGCAATCCCTTACTTGAAGATCATTTCTTACATGAAACAGACTTGAAACAGGATGCAGTAGGAACAACACTTTCCTGCTCTCCTATTATATTTTTTTAAACATTTTAATTCTCTGCCTTTCTTTTTTTAAAAAATGATTTATTTGCTTTTCCATTATTGCATGATTCATGTTCTCTCCCTCCTCTCTCCCAAAGATGACAAGCAATTCCACTGGGTCATACATATAATATTACTCAAATCCTATTTCTATATTATTCATTTTATAATAGACCAGTCTTTTAAATCCGAAACCCCAAATTTTCTACCCAGATAAATAAGTGATAAATCATGTTTTTCTTCTGTATAGTTCTTTTAGCAGTTTTTCTTCCACAAAGTATATATTTTGACAACAATCAACCTATCACACTTTTACTCACAAATACAGAAATTCCTTTAACAGTATTCCAAATTCTTAATACATGTTTCTTCACAAATATACATACTTAAAACCTCTCATTCCCAGCTGTCATTACATTTTCACTGGATGCTTACTTCAATAGCACATACACCAAAATAACATTTCCACATTTTCATTCGTAAACCTTATACAGCATCTTCTTAATATTATGTATTATACTACATGAAACCCTTATTTTTATTAAACACTATGAAGATTAGGGAATTTTGGAGGTAGAGGGAAAGGTAGGGTAGATAGGGAAAGGAAGGTCACCGGGTAAAGGGAAGCCAGGGTAGCCCCCAGCTGAGTGGCGGAAACTGACCACAGCCTTTCAGGGCTTAATAAATCAGGAAACAATCTAAGGGTATAGAATAATTGAGTTCAATTGGTTTAGGGAAAGAAAAGGTCTAGGGAGTCTAGGAGGTAGATCTGTGACAGCTATGTTGGGACAAAGGCTCTTCCTCCAAAAAAGCGCCTACACAGGTCAGGGAAAAAGGCATAAAAAACACCAGTCCCTCTTGTGGAGATCTCTTTATCATCTCTGATAATCTGATGACAATTTAGTTGATAAGGAAATAAGGATAGGATAAGGGAAATGTCTTTTACTTTATGTTTCCAGCTCTGGCTCCAGGAGCATGGAGTTTATTATATATATATTTCAAGACTCATTTCACACAAAAGAACCCTCCCCCCCCGCCCCGAAACTTTGCAGATGTGCAGAAGTTACAAATTATGTCACATCAAAACACGAAAGATTGGCTTCAGAATAGACTAAGGCCAAGGCTGAATTTTGACTAGGTTCTTATCAGAAAGCCAAGTTGGGGAGTATCTTGGCCTTAGCTATAACAGGCAGCAGCATTCCTTGCTGTGTTAACAGTGTTAACCCTTTAAATTCAGGTTTGATAGGAACTTAAAGCTTTTCAGTAAGGCCATAATACTTTTCAAGAAGAAATCACAAGGATCACAAAAGGGGTCAAAAGAGGAGTCTCAGATTTTTATCTATTCTCTTATTAGCTTCCCACACCCCTCTCTTAAATCTTCCTCATATACCTCCCACAAATGAAGTGGGAGCTCTCTGTCAGAGCCTTCATTTTCCTGGGAGGGGAGACAGAGTTACCTCAAAATCACTTGGAGATTTTTCTTTCCCAAAAACCCTTTCCAGTTCCCACACAAAACACATGACATAGACAGACAACACAAATAGTTGAAGCATGATTATTATTTTTCCCTCAGACTCTCATTAATATTCAATTTAACTGAAAAGATATTATGGGGGCTGGGGAAAGCATGAGGTTAACCCTTGGTCCAGGGAAGGTGCCATTTCAAGAATGACAAACTCTGGAGGAAACCCTTTAAAGAGATTTATTTAGGTTGAATGGTTGGGAGGTTATATGCAGGACCAACTGAATCCCAGAACAGAGAAAAGTCCAGGATTTTTATATCCTAAAGAAATGGGGTCTAAGTGACTTTTAAGGGAAGGATGGGGAGGGGATTGAACAATGAGGACAAACAAGTGGGGTACACAGGGGAGAGTAGGTCACAGAATAGGTGGCTTTGGGTCTGGGGGCTTAAACAGAAGCACACATCATTTATGACACCTGGTCATACAGGGGATCTAGTCCAAGTACACATCCTTCATGGCATCCTGATCATGTTACCCATCTTGAGAAACCTAGGGATGTTTGGGATCTTAAATGTTTGAGATGTTGGGATCCCTGACACTTCATCATCAAAGCCTTTCAGCTCTCAGGGCTGCAGTGAATGAGGATTTAGCCAGAATAGAGACCTCCATCACCCACCTTGAAAAATCCCTTACCTCCCTGTCCAAAGCAGTTCTCCAGAATTGCAGGGGCCTGGTCCTCCTTTTTCTCCAACAAGGAGTCCTCTGTGCAGCACTTGGAGAGGAATTCTACTTCTATTCTGACTACACAGGGGTTGTGCGGGAATTCATGACCAAACTCAGAGAAAGCCTCGCCAATCGACAATGAGAACAAGAATCCCAGGAGGAGTGGTTTGAGCACATATTTCTACCAGTCTCCTTGGCTCACAACCCTTATTTCCACCCTATTAGGCCCTCTTCTCATTCTTCTCCTTCTTCTAACCTTTGGCCCTTGTATTTTCAACCGTTTAGTGGCTTTTGTGAAAGAATGTATTAGCACTGTACAACTTATGGTCCTGAAACAGTTATATCAATCCCTTTCTGGCCCCCTGGAAACTCCTTATGATGATGCTAACACTTCTGTTTGAGGATGATTACTCAAAGGTTCATTAAAAGAAATGGGGAATGATAGGCCTGGGAAGCAAAGCTAATAAAAACAGCAACACTTAATAAATGGCAGGAAAAACCCCAAATGGTAACATCTGGTAAATGGCAGAAAGACCCCAAACAGCAACACCTAATGAATGGCAGGAAAGACCCACCCCTACCCCCACCCCAACCAGTAACATCTGGTGAATGGATGATAGGAAGCATGTGTTAACATCCCCCCCGCCCCCCCAATCCCCAGTTCCCGGAACTCAAACTGTATATAAGCTGGCTAGACCTCTCATTCCCTGTTTCATTGTGGGACCCAAGCTCGAGCTTGCAATAAAGCAGAGTATCTCTTGCTCTTACATTATCTGGTGTGCTTCCTGATTTGGGAAATCAGAACCAGGCTGAACAACTCCATCCAGATCCAGAGAATCATGCCCACCTATTGTTTGGAATTAAAAGCCTCATTTCTCAGGGCCTCTACCTTGAGGTCATTGGTAAAAATAGTTAGGGAGAGATATTAGTCAGGTCCAAAGCCTTTCACACTTTTTCAATTAGAAATGACAAAAAACTTATACAACCAATTCTCTCTCCAAACAAATCTTTGCTAAATGTAGAAGTTAGTGTGAAGTCAAATTTAAAATCAAATATTTCAAATTTATATTGAACACAGCAAATTACTATGAAAAGATTATGTTCTTCTATGTGAAAAGTAAGACATTTTCTGGTATTTTTCATATATTGCAGTCTCTTTGGGAAAGATATATTTTATCTGAAATGAATTTTAATCTAACTACTAGTACTACAGCACAAAAAGACTTTTTCGTGCTTTTAATTACATCTAAAGCTAAATTCACTGATCCAAACATGTGACTTGCTTTTAAATCTATTTGGATCTTAAAAGAAAAGTAACAACAGCAGATTGATAAATTAATCCTGCCACGAGGATGGCATAACATTTTTTCCTTGTGTGAAAAGCTTGTACATGTGCTGGAATTAGTCAACAGAAAATTTAAAACTCATTACAGTTGTCTGCATGGAAAACCTAAATTGGTCAGTATTTCAGAGAAAATTCAAATTGGTCCAACTTTTAAATATTTAGGAAAAATTGTGTTTCAACAGATCATTAGGCCACAGAATATAGAAATTAGTATAAATTGTTTGAAAAACTTGAATGATTTTCAGAAACTTTTAGATGAGATCACTCGGCGTAAGCATTTTTAAAAAATAACCTCAGGAGAGTTGACAAATTCACTTGATACTTTAAGAAAAAAACTGGGCAATCTCCTCAGTTAGAGGAATTTCACCTGAGGATGAGAAAAAATTGCAGACACCTGAAACAGCTTTATCAAAAAACAAATTCTTTAGAATTGATCATGTTCAAACTTTTGTAGACTCAATTTTAAAGAAGAGACATGCTCTCATTGATGCATTGCATCAGAGTGACAGCATTATTGGATGGGGTTCAAATTTTTTAACCAGCAAAGTCACTTATTTGTTGTTTAAAACTGTCAGAGTTACTGCTTAATCAGATTACAAAAATTGTTTCTGATACTGATGTTATTCTTATCAAAATGGCACAAAAACAAGCTCAAATGTTACTTGTACAGTATCTATATTGGCAAAGATACTTTGTAAATATTCCTAGTATCAAAAATATTGCAAATTATGAATTTAACTCTGATCATTTTTTTCAAAAATAACATCATTACACCTTATTTCTGATGCTGTAAATACTTTCACTACTGCATCAAATCAGGAGAAAGCAGAAGCTATATTAGACAAACGTGTCATGTTAATGCAGACACAGTATAGTTTTTTGCAGAAAGCAGAATTGACTGCAATTAGACACATTCTTAAGATCATAGCACAGACTTGTAATATCATATGTGACTTATATATTGTTTATCTGGTTGTTTATTTAAAGGCTGCAAAAATTAAACTAATGCAAGATACAGAAACTGTTCTGTTGTTTCACACTACACAGAATGCAATCTTGCAAAGGTCAAAAGGAAAATTTTATTTGCTCTCACAATCTCCCTAGACCTCCATCTGAGAGAATCTCAAAGGTAAATGGCCTAGTAGCCTCTGTTTTTCAGGAAGCAGTTAATTTTTACTCACTACTATATCAGAGTGCAAAAGTTTGTGAACCTCATTTTCTGTACAATTCAATGAAATTGATTGGCACTGCAAAGTTTGTGCTCCTTATTCTGACTCTCCTCAAGGAGTTGTAAGACATGCACAATTGTGGCAAAGGCATGTGTTATAATATGCTCCTTTTGTAAAAATAAAAAATGGATATGTGATTGGAGATAAGTACTCTCATGCTGTATGGGCTAAAGCTCAAAATGGAGAAGTATTGTTATGATGATAATAACAGATAATTTGGAGAAGCAGATAATGTGTCTGGAGTTCATGATTGATTTTTCATTTTTCTTCCCATTGACCCTTATTGATTCTTTTTGTTACATTATGATCTCAAAAGGTTTCATTGATTACTTATGCATTCTTGCATTTGGTTGTGAATTTTTATGCCTTAATATGTGGTCAGTTTTTGTGTAGGTGCCATGTATTGCTGAAAAGAAGGTATTGTATATATCCTTTCTACTCCCATTCAATTTTCTCCACAGATCATTTAGTTCTAAATTTTTGAAAATTTCATTTACTTGACTGATTGTTTTGTTCAATTTATCTTGGTCTCCAAGGGAAAACTTAAGGTGCTCCATTAGTTTAGTTTTACTGTCTATTTCCTCCTGAAGCTCATTTAATTTCTCCTTGAAACATTTGTATACTATTCCATTTGGTACATACCTGTTCAGTAATTTTATATTATTTTAAAAATAATATAAATATTATTTATTTATAATAAATATTATATTATTACTTCATAATCTATAATAACTTGTATCAGTATGCAATTTCCTTCTTTTTCTGTTATAATCAGATCTATTTTTGCTTTAGTTTTGCCTGAGATCATGATTGCTAATGTTATACAGGGTGGTATGGTGCTTGAGTAAGATGGGCCTGATGTAGGTGGCCCAAGATCTTTAGAAGGTAAGTGGATCTAAGCTGAGTGAGGAGAGGGTTGCCTGAATGGTCACCAACTTGTGCTGATAACCATGAGGGCTTATAAATGTTCAGCTCAGCTAAGCACTTGACCCCACAAACAGTGCCAAGCCAAAATTATTAAGTGAGGAGCTGTATATAGAGCCACACAGCTCCTCTGGTTACTTGGCTTGGGGTTAGGTTAAAGGATAAAAAGTTTGTAATAAGGAACAGTTATTGATATTGGGTTGGATAACGCTGAATGACTGTGATTTAGATAAAATCCCTTCTCCCCTTTGGATATAATTATTTACTTGCTCTTTGAATGATACCAGTCTTCACTTAAAATATATTTCAAAGGTTTAATACTAATCAACTAAAAGGGGTAGGATCCAGGATAAAAAAAGTGGTGTTGGGGATGGCTATGCTAAATCTATGGAAACTAGAATAGGCTAATTAATCAGTAATAAGTTGGCAGCTGGCTGGAGATACTTCTCTCCCTCACAGACCCTGGTCAGATCCAGCTCTGGTCTCGACCAAATGAAAGAAAGGGATTGTGATATTCTTTTTTTTCTCTTTTTTTTAACCCTTAATTTCTGTGTATTGGCTCCTAGGTGGAAGAGTGGTAAGGATGGGCAATGGGGGTCAAGTGAGTTGCCCAGGGACATACAGCTGGGAAGCGTCTGAGGCCAGATTTGAACCTAGGACCTCCCGTCTCTAGGCTGTGATATTCTTCTTGATAGCAGATGTTGATGTTTATCTCTCAGCCTTGTTCAGTAATAGGTGAATTGATATCTTGAGGCTATAAGATACAGGTGCTGGATATGCAGATCTATAAGCCTACCCACCCTCACCACCCAGACCCTTCTCAAAAATGAGACCCTGACGGGACCAGCCCCTGGGTTTTTATAGTGGTGGTAACAACTGTCTTTTGCCCTTGGCTCATGCCATCTGGGTAAATTCTAAATTCCAGAACTGACGATCTATCACTCAAGTTGGTCTCCATCTTCTTCCCAGAGATTGCCTATTACGCTAATTGTGTGTTGTTTTTTTACTTCAGACAATGCACAATAAATTCTGCCCCTGTCCCTTACTTTTATTTGTGTATGTATCCCTGTCTCAAAAATGTTTCTTGTATACATCACATTGGATTCTGTTTTTTAATACACTCTGCTGCCCTCTTCCATTTTATGGGCAAGTTTATCCCCTTCACAATCACAATTATGATAACCAACTGTGTATTCCCCTCTTATTTTCACCTTTTCATCCTTCTCTTTCCCCTTTCATTTTCTGCCTTCGGAGAGGTATTTGGCTTTTGACCATCAGCCTCAGTCCCTTTCCTTCCCGCTCCTGTCCCCTTCCTTTTATTACCCCTGGTCACCTCCTTATCTTGTTCCCCTCCTCTATAGGGTATTCTCTATAAGGTAAGATAGGATTATATTCCCTAATGAGTACGCTTGTTATTCTGTCTCTGAGCCAATTACAATGAGAATAAGGTATAAGCATTGCCTGTCACTACTCTCATTCTCCCCTCCCCTGTAATAGTTCTTCATAGCTCTTTAGATGAGAGAATTTACTCTGTTCTACCTCTGCCTACACGTTTTCTCTCAGTGCAATCCTCAATTTCACCCCTTGATTTTGTTCATGTCACATCACTGAAATCAGCTTACTCTTTCAACCTATGTTTAATCCTTCTAACTTCTCCAATACTGAAAAATTTCTTTAAGGATTACAAACATGTTACCTTTCTATGTAGATTCAAATATGTGCCATTTGACCTTCATAAATCCTTTAAATTTTCTCTTTCTTATTTAGCTTTTTAGGCTTCTCTTCCATTTTGAGTTTGGATATCAAATTTTCTCTTTAGGTCTGGTTTTTTCATCAAGAATGCTTGGAGATAAGAATTCTTAATGACTTCTTGACTTCATAATAGTTTTATACGTTGATATTAAACATACTCTAACCATCTCATACTTGCCAATCATTCAATCACATAAACCTCTATCATAGTTTCTTCTTTCTTTTTCACCCTAGCCTCAGGGAAAAAGGATCTTTCAACTGATATTGAAGTGCTTTGGCCCTGGTTGGCCATAATGAATTCACTCCTCCAGATAATGTGCAGTTTTTCAATGTCCTTTCTACCATATATTTCTAAAATCTCAACTCCATAATGTAGAAATGACTTAAATAAAATGGAGCAAAGGACCATGGAAAGGAATAAATAATTCTATACCTCTTCCTATGAAGTATTGTATTCAGGGCCTTGACAAATATCCCATTTTATCCTCATCAAAATCCTACAAATTACCTGTTTTTATTTTGTCTTCCTTAAGAAAACTGAGTCAAACAGAATTCAAGTGACTTCCTCTAACACATCATATTTTTGTTTTAAAGTAGTGCAAAATACCTCAGGAGCCCTTACAGCTATTTGAGAACCTTGGGTATCTAGGATACCAAAATGACAGAATCCTAGAATCTTAGAATTCTAATTTTCATCAGTGATGCCAAAGTCCTACTAATTAGAGAGAAAGCAATCTTCCCTAAAAACCCTCAATGAGTGCTTATTTTACATTTTCTAAAAGATATCCTGTGAGTGGGAATCATCTCTATCCTAACAGCCCATCCACATGTTGAAGAAGATAAATGTAAGAGTTTTCTTTGACTTCATATCCTTTGATTTTTTGCAGGATGTCTCTCTCATTGCCCCTTTTTTCTCCCCACTGAAACAAAACACAATCAAACTCTCTCGTACATGTCAAACTTTCAACCAGATAATTTCTATGAAATTTTCTCCAAAATCTCTAATCTGCTTTCAAAGGGCCAGGATCATTCAATGGATCCTTAAATGCTATATCCTAATGAAGCTGGTTGACTTACCATTTCCTTCCTTAAGATAATCTCCAGCTTTTCTATACCTTTTCAACATTCTTGTTCTTCAAGCTCTAATGAATAACAAAGGAGTGGCCTGAAATGTTTGGAGTGAAAGAGGATAGAAGGGAATGAGTATTTCTGTACATCCTGTTATATACTAAAAACAGTGACAAAGACTTTAACAAATATCTCATTTGAGCCTCCCTAAAATCCTGTCATGAATCTGACTTTTCTACATTCTTCTGACAGCTAAGAAAACTGAGGCAAACAGAGCTTACTTGACTAGTTAGGGGTCTAACAGCAAGTAAGTGTCTGGCCAAACTGAGAGAAAAGGACCTCACTAGCCACGACTGTTGTTTGAGAACCCTACGATACCACTGGGACAGAATACCAGAATCTCAGAAATAAAAGGCATCTCAATGTCCTTCTAGTCCATCCTAAAACAGAAAAATCAATCCTTCCTTAATAAACTATAGAGATCCTGTTCTATAACCAGAGAATAATCTGAGTGGCCTAGGGTGGTCTTCAGAAGCAAAGAATGAAACAGATTGGAAGCACGGCTTGTTAGCTCATAGTACTTCAAGAAAAACTGAAATAGCCACTTTATGATAAAGTAAATTAAAGATCCCCTTCCCCCAAAAGCCCAAGAAAGTTTCCCACAGTTACAGAGAGCAGGATTTTTACTATAATCAAAACAAAAGCCTTAGAAGCCTCCAGGTGTAGATAAAATAACCTATGCTAAACTATCAAGTATATGTGTTATCTTTAAGTGAAGCCTAGGACATCTCCTTAGGCCAGAAAGGCCCAGCAGTTCTCATTCTTGATGGTATTAAACAATTTTTTTGAGCCTCATTATTTTGCTTTAATTCTGGGCAAAATGCCCTGCCAAGGATTAGACCTTGGCCATAGCAGCCATCTGTGTTCTCAGTCAAAGGGGAACAGAGTAAGCCCCCGCCTGCTGGAGTGCTGAGAGCACAAAGCTTTTTCAATAAGACTATAATGAATATTGAAGGTGAGAATTATGAAAGAAATCAAAAGAGGAATCTGATTTTTATCTTAGATATCCCATATCTGTTTCTCGACCAGTATTGATCTTTTGAGGGGGTCGAGATAAACATATCTACTTGAGATTCTAATTTCTCTTAATAGCTCCAAATATCCACCCATTAGAAGAAAATACTTGCACCATATCTGGATATGAAACTCAGATGGTCAGCATTTCCTGAGCTCCAGCCTTCCAAGGCTGATTCTCTGATTTAATTTACTACTTCCACACTTTGGCTTACTGATCCTCCACTTAAGCTCACCACTCCACTTTCATTTATTCCTGCTATGGCTGACTCTATCCCTCCACCATCTTGGTACTTGGAGTCTCTTAGAGCCGATAGGCTCTAAGGGACTTTGCTTATTCACAAGGGGAAGAATAGGTCACAGAATAGCTGCCTTTGGCTCTGGGGGCTTAAACAGAAGCACACATCATTTATGACACCTGATCATAGAGGGGATCTAGTACAAGGACACATCCTTCGTGGCATCCTCATCATGATACCCATCTTGAGAAACACATGTGTGTCCAGCTTACAGCCCTACAAGGTGAATTCCTCATCTGATCTTTGACCTGTGACGTCTCTCGGAATTTGGGGTGCATTGGGGAACCCTGGTGCATACTACTTCTCCCCCCCCCTTGAATTTCTAAGGGAAAGAGGGCGAAGGTCAGTCTTCTGTAACTTCTTCGAGGCTGGCAAGGGACGTAGAGCTGGCCCTTCCTCCTAGGGAGAAGGAGAAAAAGTGGCAGCATTCTTGGTCCAGAGGTCCAGGTTGCAGAGCTCTTAAGGCTTTCAGTGGCATCGGGGTGACTGCCGTGACAGCTTTTAGCCTAGAAGCAAACAGAGAGGTGACAGTATCACAGACACAGGGCACCTGTGACTTCCAGGATGATAGCAATGAAAGGGCTAAGCAGGGCAGATCACCTCCAAGTGCAGGAGGAGCAAGAGCCAGAGAAGAGCTGGCTCAGGGTGTCTGCAGTACAAGTATAAAGATACCCGGGGGTCAAGGAACCCCAAAGTGCATCCCCCAGAGTTAATGTGGGTGGGGGGAGCCAGGATGGGGTTAGGACCACAGAGAGGTAAGACCCTTGAGGTGACCAGCGAGGGCCCTAAGAGGGAAGCTGTGCCTGAGATGCCAGAGGTGACATGTGGTGGCCCCAGATAGATCTCTCTCCTGAAGGGGCACAAATAGATCTGTCCGTGGATTTCAGCACTTGAGTCACATTGATCCGCCCTTCAGGAAAATCATTGCAGGGTGCAAGCCTGCTTGGTTTAAGGTCAGCCTGGGTTAGAGAGTGCAATACGGACATGAGCCTGGGGGTCTAGGAGGGGTTGTCGGGGTAGAAAAGTTCTTAAAACTATTCCCCGGGTTTTGGATGGCAAAATTAGGATAGCACTATGTGCAAATGGAGGAGCACGCAGTCCTTCCATGGCAGGATTCTCAGTACACTTTCTCCAGTGTGTGAGACATATCCAAGGGAAAGGGGTCAGTGTTTCAAGCCTCATTAAAGCACCTCCACGGGAAGGAGCTGAGGTCAGCCTATCCATCCTCCATGAGCATTGACCTGTTTGTATTCAGTGAGAGTGAAAGGCTGTCCTGTGAGAAAACAAGGGACCTTCTCTGTAGTGTCCCAAAGGCGAGTAGCCAGAACAGGAGCGGATGGATGATGTCTCCTAGAGAGTTCGGGCATCTGGGGAGGGGGGTGGGCTGCTTTGAGGCACAGAGACCGTGGCCAGAGGTCGGGAATTCTCTTCACTCTGGGGGTGCCTCTTGCACACCCAACAATCAGAAGCACCTGCTATGGCTACCGCCTCCCCAAGCTGAATTAAGGAATTATGTGTTCAAGAAGCTGAGAGTACATAGCCCAAAACCCAGGAGAAGGCCCAGAATGTGGGGAAGGGGGGGTCACCATCTAGCTGGGTAGTGAAGGTCATTTGCTCCTCCCAAATATCCTAAGAAGTAGATGCTTTTGTCATGCCCTTCTGACAACTGAGGAAAAGGAGAGAAATGATTGAAGGCACCACTCGTGGTAACATGTCAATTGTCTGATCAAATGAGAGGAAGGACTTCAGGAGCTACTTCTATTGTTTCACTTGGTTGCCCAAGATACCGAGACATCAGAATCCCAGCATCTTAGAATTCTTTGAGGGCTCTTTAGCCCTCAGGATCATTTTATGTTCAAGTATCAACAGAATAATCACTCCTTCTTCAATGAAAGGAATAGGTAGTTATCTCATCTTGGATTAATGTTCTCTAGTGAAGGGGAATCCCACAGAATTTGAGGCAGCCCATCTAGCTTTTAGAGGAGAATAATTGCGAAGGAGTTTGTCCTGACTTCCTATTTTTTGACCCTTTTAGGACTCTGACTCTCATTGTTCTTAGATCTGCCTCCTGATATCCAACTCAGTTGAAGCCTCTTGACCATGCCAATCATTCAATCACATACACATATGTCTCCTCTTCTGCTGTCTTCTCCACTCTAGCCTAAGTGTTCCAAGAACTTTCAGTTGACCTTTGAATACTATGTCCCCATGGATCTGATTGACACTCTTTTTTCCTTCCTTGAAGAATCTTTAGTATTTCAATGTTCTTATTATGTTCCTGCTCTTAAAAGTCCAATTTATAATGAAGGGCTGATGTCATATATGAAAAGCAAAGGAAGCTAGAAGGGAATAAATCATGATAGAACTGCTGTTGTGAACCAAGCATAAAAATCTATGGATTAGGTGCTTTAGGCATGCCCTTTTAAGTCAATGAAGGAAATTAAGGCAAATAATTCAAGGGATTACATCAAGATCAATCACTAAGTGACCATTTCAAATGAGAACCAAGTATTTCAAGAGCCCTTCCTGTTTGAGAAACTTCATTGCTTTGGCTGCCAAGACAACAGTATCATGAAAACTTAAAATTCAAAGAGCTGCTAAAAAGCTCCATCTCTGCTTGGATGACAATCTCCAGTTTAAGGGGAATCGACTATACTCTGTGGAAGCCTATATAGCTAACAGAAGGGAATAGAGGACTTTTCTCTTTTGTCATTAATTTTCACTCTTTTGCAGTCTTCTTGGACAACTCAGCACTTGATCTCCATTTCTATTCAGTTACCCTTGAGGATCAGCAACTCTTTGCTTGAGGAAAATATGCTCTTCCTCTGGCCCACTAATAAGATTAAGTCAGGATTACCAAATCTTGTTGTCTCCTCATGAGCTTGTGGTCATCTAAACATGCCCATCTTTAGGAGGATGTTGCCCTTCTTCTTCATGAGGACACCTGAAAAAGGAGGCTTCTTAGGTTTCCTCTCCCACTCAGAGGCATTCTCTCTGCAGCTTCTGTTCCCTTCTTCCTCTACCTAAAGACCAGGCCAACTGACCTGAGGAGCCTCTTTCTTCTCTCCTTCCACACCCCACCTGAGGGAACAGTGGCTTTACCTTTTAGCCTCAGGACAGTTTCCATGTCAGTAGAGGTGATCCACAATGGGGAACTAGTCTGCACCCCAGGCTAGTGAAAGGGAATAGCTCAGCCTGCAGCAGTCAATGCACCTTGGAGTCAAAAAGAACAAGTTGAAAGATTCCAGGGAAAAGAGGCTCCAAAGTATCCCCAAGTCCCTAAGGAAGTTTCCTGTGGCAGTGATGGTCATCCTTTTAGAGACCTCGTGCCCTGCCCACCCCCCTCCCACGCTGAGTGCCATTCATGACCCAACACCTTCCTCCTCCCTCCCCCACCTTACCCCACACAGAGGAGGGAGGAAGTGCTCTCATTGGGCTGCTGGGCAGAGGGGCAGGTGAAGTGAGGAATGTCCTCAGCTGATGGAGAAGGGAAGAGGGGAAGAGGGGAAGAGAAGAGCTCAGCCCTTTTAGTCACAAACTGGCAGGCAAAGACTAGAGTGTCCACAGAGAGGGCTCTTCCTGCCCTCTTGGGCACTCGTGCCATAGGTTTGCCATCACCATCCTATGGGAATCAAAGGGAGAATGAGTCTGAGATTCAAATCAGAGCAAAAGTTCTCAAGAGCTCCTCCTGTTGGCAGAGAACATTGGTTACCTAGGATACCAAGATAACAGAATCCTAGGATCTGAGAATTTAAAGGGACCTCCACATTCCTCTAGTATAACCACAACAGAAAAAGCAGGGTTTCCATAAGTTAACCGGGAGGGATCTCACATTGGCTTCAAGCTCTCCAATGAGAGGCAATAAATTACATTCTAAAAATCCCATCCACTCATTAGAAGAAAATAACTGTAAAAGAACTTTTCTTCACTTTGTATCCTCTGACCATTTGCTGGCTTTCTCTTTATTTCTCATTCATTCTAGTGCTGCCCATTGAGACCCCAAATCATCTAAGCTTCTCATGTGTGGAATGTTTCAACCACATTATGATGTCTATCAAATGTTCTTCTGTCTTCTCCACTCTGACTTCAATATCCCGGGATCATCAATTTATTTTTGAAAACTATGCCTCATTCATCTGGTTGGCAATTTGCACTTCCAGGCAATAGAGAATTTTCAGCTTTTCAATCACATATGGCCCTGTTTGTTGTAAAACCTCAACTCAGCAGTGTAAGAATGGTCTCTTCTTAAAGGGGGATGAAGGGAGAAAGATTTCTAGAGGTCCTGTTTTGTGCCCGGCACTGTGCTAAGGCCTTTCACAAACATTTTAAGTGTTCTTAAGAAAAATGTTTGAAGTTTTTTTACAATCCTCTTTTCATACCTAAGGAAACCTAGAAAATGAGTTGAAGTAGCTAACTCCGGGTTAAAGGACAAGTAAGCATCAGGTTGAAATCAGAGCAAAAATCCCCAAGATTCCTTCTGGTTTGAGAACATCAAGTACCTAGGATAGCAACAGCACAGAATCTTTGAATCTTCAATTTACCTCAGAGCCCCTCTACTCAACCCAGAAGAATAATAAATTCAAAATAGCAAACCAGTGATTATTTCATTATAGGTGAAAATTCTCCTTTGGGGCTTTAGCCGGTATATGCTGAGGTAGTCCATCTAACTTCTGGACAAGAATAAAGGTATTTTGACCTTTGCTTATTGATAGGTTTCCCTGAAAATTTAAGCTCTATACATGCCACCACCATATGCTGCCCCTTGTCTTAGGGCAGAGTCCCTGAGGGGTGTCCAGTGTTACAACCCACCTGGGAACTCCCCAGGGCCAGTGAAGCACAAACCCTTGGCTTGTAAAAAAGGAAGTTTATTTTACAAAAAGGAATCAAAGGAAAGAGACCCTAAATCCAGCCAAACTAACTCCACCCAACTATCTAAGTCTCTTCGGAAAAGAGAACCACCCTTTTCTTCTATAGGCCCGGCTTAATCTCCCTGTGCTATCTAAGACAACCCCCAAAATGCTATCTGACTTACTCTCAATAAGAATAATTAATAGGGAAGGAAAAGGGAAAAACTCTGAATATGGCTTCTGGACTAAGTAACTCAAAGTTATAGGGTAGAAAGCATTGAATTACCTTAGCCAATAGAATTCGGCTAGATGGATCACTGCCAGATGAAGACGGGTCTCAGGCAAACCCTCTACCTGGATGTCAAAGATTTTCTCCACAAAAATCTCAACTCTCCACAAAGAATCTCTTAGAACAAAACTGTAAAACTCCTCCAGTAGCTTGATGGAAATTGTAGAGAAAAGAACCTGCCTCCAGCTTAGTCAAAATCCAAAAAGGAAGTGAAGTTCCATTGTTTCCAGTTGAAGACCCACAATTTCTTTCTTCCCAGAATCCTTTCCCAGGGCTTCTCTCAAAATGCCCTTCCTTCAACTCACCCTAGAAATCAGACTCTCCCTAACTCATTCCTACACCTTGATGATCACCAATTGTTGACAGAGGGGAATCATGTACTTCCTCCAGTTGTTGGGAAATAATTATCTCACTGCCCTGATATCGATAATTTAGGAAAATAAAGTCAAAAAGCCAAATTTCTCCAAGTCAAGGTAGAAAGTTAGATTTTATTAGAAGAGGGCCAAGTCTTCTGATGAAAGTGGAATCTCGCACATATTACATAGTTGGACCCCAGTGAGAGACAAAGCCAGGCAGCAGAGATCTGGTTTATATACTAGGACAGTAACAAAGTGAGTATTTCCAAACAAAGTTTATGACTTCTATGACAAGACTTAGCATCATGTAGACCTTTCTGTAGAAACTGTTACTCCACTACACAGCTGATTGGTGAGTTCATTAAGGAAAACCCATATTAGTCTCAAAGTCAAATGACAGGACGATACCCTTATTTAGAGAAGAGTGATAACCATGACCTCAAACTCATCTGATCTGTGGGAAAGGATGTTCTCCAAAAGGGGAAGAGTGTGCCTACTTGCACCATATCTGGACATGAAACTCAGATGGTCAACATCTCCTGAGCTCCAGCCTTCCAAGGCTGATTCTCTCATTTAGTTTACTACTTCCACACTTTGGCTTACTGATCCTCCACTTAAGCTCACCACTCCACTTTCATTTATTCCTGCTATGGCTGACTCTGTCCCTCCACCATCTTGGTACTTGGTGTCTCTTAGAGCCGATAGGTTCTAAGGCACTCTGCTTATTCACAAGGGGAAGAATAGGTCACAGAATAGCTGCCTTTGGCTCTGGGGGCTTAAACAGAAGCACACATCATTTATGACACCTGATCATAGAGGGGATCTAGTACAAGGACACATCCTGCGTGGCATCCTCATCATGTTACCCATCTTGAGAAACCTAGGGATGTTTGGGATCTTAAGTGATGATTGAGATGTTGGCATCGTAAAGGTGGCTAAATTATCTGGAGCAACCTAATGTGGTAGACATGTAGAGATGAGGTATCCCCTCATGCTCAGACCCTTATCTTAAGGCTAGTGTAAACACATCCAAATCTTAGAGGTAGGGGATCCCATGTGTGTTCAGATTCCAGCCCTACAAGGTGAATTCCTCATCTGATCTTTGACCTGTGACGTCTCTCGGAATTTGGGGTGCATTGGGGAACCCTGGTGCATACTACTTCTCCCCCCCCCTTGAATTTCTAAGGGAAAGAGGGCGAAGGTCAGTCTTCTGTAACTTCTTCGAGGCTGGCAAGGGACGTAGAGCTGGCCCTTCCTCCTAGGGAGAAGGAGAAAAAGTGGCAGCATTCTTGGTCCAGAGGTCCAGGTTGCAGAGCTCTTAAGGCTTTCAGTGGCATCGGGGTGACTGCCGTGACAGCTTTTAGCCTAGAAGCAAACAGAGAGGTGACAGTATCACAGACACAGGGCACCTGTGACTTCCAGGATGATAGCAATGAAAGGGCTAAGCAGGGCAGATCACCTCCAAGTGCAGGAGGAGCAAGAGCCAGAGAAGAGCTGGCTCAGGGTGTCTGCAGTACAAGTATAAAGATACCCGGGGGTCAAGGAACCCCAAAGTGCATCCCCCAGAGTTAATGTGGGTGGGGGGAGCCAGGATGGGGTTAGGACCACAGAGAGGTAAGACCCTTGAGGTGACCAGCGAGGGCCCTAAGAGGGAAGCTGTGCCTGAGATGCCAGAGGTGACATGTGGTGGCCCCAGATAGATCTCTCTCCTGAAGGGGCACAAATAGATCTGTCCGTGGATTTCAGCACTTGAGTCACATTGATCCGCCCTTCAGGAAAATCATTGCAGGGTGCAAGCCTGCTTGGTTTAAGGTCAGCCTGGGTTAGAGAGTGCAATACGGACATGAGCCTGGGGGTCTAGGAGGGGTTGTCGGGGTAGAAAAGTTCTTAAAACTATTCCCCGGGTTTTGGATGGCAAAATTAGGATAGCACTATGTGCAAATGGAGGAGCACGCAGTCCTTCCATGGCAGGATTCTCAGTACACTTTCTCCAGTGTGTGAGACATATCCAAGGGAAAGGGGTCAGTGTTTCAAGCCTCATTAAAGCACCTCCACGGGAAGGAGCTGAGGTCAGCCTATCCATCCTCCATGAGCATTGACCTGTTTGTATTCAGTGAGAGTGAAAGGCTGTCCTGTGAGAAAACAAGGGACCTTCTCTGTAGTGTCCCAAAGGCGAGTAGCCAGAACAGGAGCGGATGGATGATGTCTCCTAGAGAGTTCGGGCATCTGGGGAGGGGGGTGGGCTGCTTTGAGGCACAGAGACCGTGGCCAGAGGTCGGGAATTCTCTTCACTCTGGGGGTGCCTCTTGCACACCCAACAATCAGAAGCACCTGCTATGGCTACCGCCTCCCCAAGCTGAATTAAGGAATTATGTGTTCAAGAAGCTGAGAGTACATAGCCCAAAACCCAGGAGAAGGCCCAGAATGTGGGGAAGGGGGGGTCACCATCTAGCTGGGTAGTGAAGGTCATTTGCTCCTCCCAAATATCCTAAGAAGTAGATGCTTTTGTCATGCCCTTCTGACAACTGAGGAAAAGGAGAGAAATGATTGAAGGCACCACTCGTGGTAACATGTCAATTGTCTGATCAAATGAGAGGAAGGACTTCAGGAGCTACTTCTATTGTTTCACTTGGTTGCCCAAGATACCGAGACATCAGAATCCCAGCATCTTAGAATTCTTTGAGGGCTCTTTAGCCCTCAGGATCATTTTATGTTCAAGTATCAACAGAATAATCACTCCTTCTTCAATGAAAGGAATAGGTAGTTATCTCATCTTGGATTAATGTTCTCTAGTGAAGGGGAATCCCACAGAATTTGAGGCAGCCCATCTAGCTTTTAGAGGAGAATAATTGCGAAGGAGTTTGTCCTGACTTCCTATTTTTTGACCCTTTTAGGACTCTGACTCTCATTGTTCTTAGATCTGCCTCCTGATATCCAACTCAGTTGAAGCCTCTTGACCATGCCAATCATTCAATCACATACACATATGTCTCCTCTTCTGCTGTCTTCTCCACTCTAGCCTAAGTGTTCCAAGAACTTTCAGTTGACCTTTGAATACTATGTCCCCATGGATCTGATTGACACTCTTTTTTCCTTCCTTGAAGAATCTTTAGTATTTCAATGTTCTTATTATGTTCCTGCTCTTAAAAGTCCAATTTATAATGAAGGGCTGATGTCATATATGAAAAGCAAAGGAAGCTAGAAGGGAATAAATCATGATAGAACTGCTGTTGTGAACCAAGCATAAAAATCTATGGATTAGGTGCTTTAGGCATGCCCTTTTAAGTCAATGAAGGAAATTAAGGCAAATAATTCAAGGGATTACATCAAGATCAATCACTAAGTGACCATTTCAAATGAGAACCAAGTATTTCAAGAGCCCTTCCTGTTTGAGAAACTTCATTGCTTTGGCTGCCAAGACAACAGTATCATGAAAACTTAAAATTCAAAGAGCTGCTAAAAAGCTCCATCTCTGCTTGGATGACAATCTCCAGTTTAAGGGGAATCGACTATACTCTGTGGAAGCCTATATAGCTAACAGAAGGGAATAGAGGACTTTTCTCTTTTGTCATTAATTTTCACTCTTTTGCAGTCTTCTTGGACAACTCAGCACTTGATCTCCATTTCTATTCAGTTACCCTTGAGGATCAGCAACTCTTTGCTTGAGGAAAATATGCTCTTCCTCTGGCCCACTAATAAGATTAAGTCAGGATTACCAAATCTTGTTGTCTCCTCATGAGCTTGTGGTCATCTAAACATGCCCATCTTTAGGAGGATGTTGCCCTTCTTCTTCATGAGGACACCTGAAAAAGGAGGCTTCTTAGGTTTCCTCTCCCACTCAGAGGCATTCTCTCTGCAGCTTCTGTTCCCTTCTTCCTCTACCTAAAGACCAGGCCAACTGACCTGAGGAGCCTCTTTCTTCTCTCCTTCCACACCCCACCTGAGGGAACAGTGGCTTTACCTTTTAGCCTCAGGACAGTTTCCATGTCAGTAGAGGTGATCCACAATGGGGAACTAGTCTGCACCCCAGGCTAGTGAAAGGGAATAGCTCAGCCTGCAGCAGTCAATGCACCTTGGAGTCAAAAAGAACAAGTTGAAAGATTCCAGGGAAAAGAGGCTCCAAAGTATCCCCAAGTCCCTAAGGAAGTTTCCTGTGGCAGTGATGGTCATCCTTTTAGAGACCTCGTGCCCTGCCCACCCCCCTCCCACGCTGAGTGCCATTCATGACCCAACACCTTCCTCCTCCCTCCCCCACCTTACCCCACACAGAGGAGGGAGGAAGTGCTCTCATTGGGCTGCTGGGCAGAGGGGCAGGTGAAGTGAGGAATGTCCTCAGCTGATGGAGAAGGGAAGAGGGGAAGAGGGGAAGAGAAGAGCTCAGCCCTTTTAGTCACAAACTGGCAGGCAAAGACTAGAGTGTCCACAGAGAGGGCTCTTCCTGCCCTCTTGGGCACTCGTGCCATAGGTTTGCCATCACCATCCTATGGGAATCAAAGGGAGAATGAGTCTGAGATTCAAATCAGAGCAAAAGTTCTCAAGAGCTCCTCCTGTTGGCAGAGAACATTGGTTACCTAGGATACCAAGATAACAGAATCCTAGGATCTGAGAATTTAAAGGGACCTCCACATTCCTCTAGTATAACCACAACAGAAAAAGCAGGGTTTCCATAAGTTAACCGGGAGGGATCTCACATTGGCTTCAAGCTCTCCAATGAGAGGCAATAAATTACATTCTAAAAATCCCATCCACTCATTAGAAGAAAATAACTGTAAAAGAACTTTTCTTCACTTTGTATCCTCTGACCATTTGCTGGCTTTCTCTTTATTTCTCATTCATTCTAGTGCTGCCCATTGAGACCCCAAATCATCTAAGCTTCTCATGTGTGGAATGTTTCAACCACATTATGATGTCTATCAAATGTTCTTCTGTCTTCTCCACTCTGACTTCAATATCCCGGGATCATCAATTTATTTTTGAAAACTATGCCTCATTCATCTGGTTGGCAATTTGCACTTCCAGGCAATAGAGAATTTTCAGCTTTTCAATCACATATGGCCCTGTTTGTTGTAAAACCTCAACTCAGCAGTGTAAGAATGGTCTCTTCTTAAAGGGGGATGAAGGGAGAAAGATTTCTAGAGGTCCTGTTTTGTGCCCGGCACTGTGCTAAGGCCTTTCACAAACATTTTAAGTGTTCTTAAGAAAAATGTTTGAAGTTTTTTTACAATCCTCTTTTCATACCTAAGGAAACCTAGAAAATGAGTTGAAGTAGCTAACTCCGGGTTAAAGGACAAGTAAGCATCAGGTTGAAATCAGAGCAAAAATCCCCAAGATTCCTTCTGGTTTGAGAACATCAAGTACCTAGGATAGCAACAGCACAGAATCTTTGAATCTTCAATTTACCTCAGAGCCCCTCTACTCAACCCAGAAGAATAATAAATTCAAAATAGCAAACCAGTGATTATTTCATTATAGGTGAAAATTCTCCTTTGGGGCTTTAGCCGGTATATGCTGAGGTAGTCCATCTAACTTCTGGACAAGAATAAAGGTATTTTGACCTTTGCTTATTGATAGGTTTCCCTGAAAATTTAAGCTCTATACATGCCACCACCATATGCTGCCCCTTGTCTTAGGGCAGAGTCCCTGAGGGGTGTCCAGTGTTACAACCCACCTGGGAACTCCCCAGGGCCAGTGAAGCACAAACCCTTGGCTTGTAAAAAAGGAAGTTTATTTTACAAAAAGGAATCAAAGGAAAGAGACCCTAAATCCAGCCAAACTAACTCCACCCAACTATCTAAGTCTCTTCGGAAAAGAGAACCACCCTTTTCTTCTATAGGCCCGGCTTAATCTCCCTGTGCTATCTAAGACAACCCCCAAAATGCTATCTGACTTACTCTCAATAAGAATAATTAATAGGGAAGGAAAAGGGAAAAACTCTGAATATGGCTTCTGGACTAAGTAACTCAAAGTTATAGGGTAGAAAGCATTGAATTACCTTAGCCAATAGAATTCGGCTAGATGGATCACTGCCAGATGAAGACGGGTCTCAGGCAAACCCTCTACCTGGATGTCAAAGATTTTCTCCACAAAAATCTCAACTCTCCACAAAGAATCTCTTAGAACAAAACTGTAAAACTCCTCCAGTAGCTTGATGGAAATTGTAGAGAAAAGAACCTGCCTCCAGCTTAGTCAAAATCCAAAAAGGAAGTGAAGTTCCATTGTTTCCAGTTGAAGACCCACAATTTCTTTCTTCCCAGAATCCTTTCCCAGGGCTTCTCTCAAAATGCCCTTCCTTCAACTCACCCTAGAAATCAGACTCTCCCTAACTCATTCCTACACCTTGATGATCACCAATTGTTGACAGAGGGGAATCATGTACTTCCTCCAGTTGTTGGGAAATAATTATCTCACTGCCCTGATATCGATAATTTAGGAAAATAAAGTCAAAAAGCCAAATTTCTCCAAGTCAAGGTAGAAAGTTAGATTTTATTAGAAGAGGGCCAAGTCTTCTGATGAAAGTGGAATCTCGCACATATTACATAGTTGGACCCCAGTGAGAGACAAAGCCAGGCAGCAGAGATCTGGTTTATATACTAGGACAGTAACAAAGTGAGTATTTCCAAACAAAGTTTATGACTTCTATGACAAGACTTAGCATCATGTAGACCTTTCTGTAGAAACTGTTACTCCACTACACAGCTGATTGGTGAGTTCATTAAGGAAAACCCATATTAGTCTCAAAGTCAAATGACAGGACGATACCCTTATTTAGAGAAGAGTGATAACCATGACCTCAAACTCATCTGATCTGTGGGAAAGGATGTTCTCCAAAAGGGGAAGAGTGTGCCTACTTGCACCATATCTGGACATGAAACTCAGATGGTCAACATCTCCTGAGCTCCAGCCTTCCAAGGCTGATTCTCTCATTTAGTTTACTACTTCCACACTTTGGCTTACTGATCCTCCACTTAAGCTCACCACTCCACTTTCATTTATTCCTGCTATGGCTGACTCTGTCCCTCCACCATCTTGGTACTTGGTGTCTCTTAGAGCCGATAGGTTCTAAGGCACTCTGCTTATTCACAAGGGGAAGAATAGGTCACAGAATAGCTGCCTTTGGCTCTGGGGGCTTAAACAGAAGCACACATCATTTATGACACCTGATCATAGAGGGGATCTAGTACAAGGACACATCCTGCGTGGCATCCTCATCATGTTACCCATCTTGAGAAACCTAGGGATGTTTGGGATCTTAAGTGATGATTGAGATGTTGGCATCGTAAAGGTGGCTAAATTATCTGGAGCAACCTAATGTGGTAGACATGTAGAGATGAGGTATCCCCTCATGCTCAGACCCTTATCTTAAGGCTAGTGTAAACACATCCAAATCTTAGAGGTAGGGGATCCCATGTGTGTTCAGATTCCAGCCCTACAAGGTGAATTCCTCATCTGATCTTTGACCTGTGACGTCTCTCGGAATTTGGGGTGCATTGGGGAACCCTGGTGCATACTACTTCTCCCCCCCCCTTGAATTTCTAAGGGAAAGAGGGCGAAGGTCAGTCTTCTGTAACTTCTTCGAGGCTGGCAAGGGACGTAGAGCTGGCCCTTCCTCCTAGGGAGAAGGAGAAAAAGTGGCAGCATTCTTGGTCCAGAGGTCCAGGTTGCAGAGCTCTTAAGGCTTTCAGTGGCATCGGGGTGACTGCCGTGACAGCTTTTAGCCTAGAAGCAAACAGAGAGGTGACAGTATCACAGACACAGGGCACCTGTGACTTCCAGGATGATAGCAATGAAAGGGCTAAGCAGGGCAGATCACCTCCAAGTGCAGGAGGAGCAAGAGCCAGAGAAGAGCTGGCTCAGGGTGTCTGCAGTACAAGTATAAAGATACCCGGGGGTCAAGGAACCCCAAAGTGCATCCCCCAGAGTTAATGTGGGTGGGGGGAGCCAGGATGGGGTTAGGACCACAGAGAGGTAAGACCCTTGAGGTGACCAGCGAGGGCCCTAAGAGGGAAGCTGTGCCTGAGATGCCAGAGGTGACATGTGGTGGCCCCAGATAGATCTCTCTCCTGAAGGGGCACAAATAGATCTGTCCGTGGATTTCAGCACTTGAGTCACATTGATCCGCCCTTCAGGAAAATCATTGCAGGGTGCAAGCCTGCTTGGTTTAAGGTCAGCCTGGGTTAGAGAGTGCAATACGGACATGAGCCTGGGGGTCTAGGAGGGGTTGTCGGGGTAGAAAAGTTCTTAAAACTATTCCCCGGGTTTTGGATGGCAAAATTAGGATAGCACTATGTGCAAATGGAGGAGCACGCAGTCCTTCCATGGCAGGATTCTCAGTACACTTTCTCCAGTGTGTGAGACATATCCAAGGGAAAGGGGTCAGTGTTTCAAGCCTCATTAAAGCACCTCCACGGGAAGGAGCTGAGGTCAGCCTATCCATCCTCCATGAGCATTGACCTGTTTGTATTCAGTGAGAGTGAAAGGCTGTCCTGTGAGAAAACAAGGGACCTTCTCTGTAGTGTCCCAAAGGCGAGTAGCCAGAACAGGAGCGGATGGATGATGTCTCCTAGAGAGTTCGGGCATCTGGGGAGGGGGGTGGGCTGCTTTGAGGCACAGAGACCGTGGCCAGAGGTCGGGAATTCTCTTCACTCTGGGGGTGCCTCTTGCACACCCAACAATCAGAAGCACCTGCTATGGCTACCGCCTCCCCAAGCTGAATTAAGGAATTATGTGTTCAAGAAGCTGAGAGTACATAGCCCAAAACCCAGGAGAAGGCCCAGAATGTGGGGAAGGGGGGGTCACCATCTAGCTGGGTAGTGAAGGTCATTTGCTCCTCCCAAATATCCTAAGAAGTAGATGCTTTTGTCATGCCCTTCTGACAACTGAGGAAAAGGAGAGAAATGATTGAAGGCACCACTCGTGGTAACATGTCAATTGTCTGATCAAATGAGAGGAAGGACTTCAGGAGCTACTTCTATTGTTTCACTTGGTTGCCCAAGATACCGAGACATCAGAATCCCAGCATCTTAGAATTCTTTGAGGGCTCTTTAGCCCTCAGGATCATTTTATGTTCAAGTATCAACAGAATAATCACTCCTTCTTCAATGAAAGGAATAGGTAGTTATCTCATCTTGGATTAATGTTCTCTAGTGAAGGGGAATCCCACAGAATTTGAGGCAGCCCATCTAGCTTTTAGAGGAGAATAATTGCGAAGGAGTTTGTCCTGACTTCCTATTTTTTGACCCTTTTAGGACTCTGACTCTCATTGTTCTTAGATCTGCCTCCTGATATCCAACTCAGTTGAAGCCTCTTGACCATGCCAATCATTCAATCACATACACATATGTCTCCTCTTCTGCTGTCTTCTCCACTCTAGCCTAAGTGTTCCAAGAACTTTCAGTTGACCTTTGAATACTATCTGCCCATGGATCTGATTGACACTCTTGTTCCTTCCTTGAAGAATCTTTAGTATTTCAATGTTCTTATTATATTCTTGCTCTTAAAAGTCCAATTTATAATGAAGGGCTGATGTCATATATGAAAAGCAAAGGAAGCTAGAAGGGAATAAATCATGATAGAACTCCTGTTGTGGACCAAGCATAAAAATCTATGGATTGGGTGCTTTAGGCATGCCCTTTTAAGTCAATGAAGGAAATTAAGGCAAATAATTCAAGGGATTACATCAAGATCAATTACTAAGTGTATTTCATATGAGAACCAAATATTTCAAGAGCCCTTCCTGTTTGAGAATCTTCATTGCTTTGGCTGCCAAGACAACAGTATCATGAAAACTTAAAATTCAAAGAGACCTTAGTGTCCAGTGATGGTGAACCTTTTAGAGTTGGAGTGCCAGGCCTCAGCAGCACCCCACTCCACAGACTAAGTGTCGTGCGTGTCCCCCCCAGAGACCATAGGCTGTGCCCCTCCCTCCCACAAATGCCAGGCTCTCAGTGCTAGCCACACAGGGGGGAGGGAGAATGTGCTCTCATTGAGCTGCTTGGGGGAGGCCTGGGTGAAGTGAGGAATGTCCTCAGGAAGTGTAGAGAGGGAGAGGGGAATGTCCCAAGCACTGGCCTCCCATCCAGCTCTGCTACTTGTGAGCTGCTCACCTTCCCCCCTGTGCATTCCCACTGGGCTGCTGGGCAGAGAGGTGGGTAATGGGTGAGAGAGGGAGACAATATGCAGACACTTTTGGACACAAAGCAAGCTCTAAAAGAAATAGGTAAGAATGGAAAGAATGAAGTTACTCTGACTAAGAGGAGGAAGGAACGTTTCTTGGGGTGATTTTACTCTTTAGTTGGGACTTGTAGGAAATTCATTGGGGTCAGTGTTCTAAACTGTGAAGGAACAATATTCCAGGCACAGGGTAAAACCATCGAAAATGCCTGCAGGTAGACAGGTGACACAGTGGATAGAGTGTCAGGTCTGGAATCAGGATAACCTGGGTTCAAATGTGATCTCAGACACTTCTTCGCTAAGTGATCTTGTGACATCACTTCATCCTGATTGCCTAGTCCTTGTCACTCTTTTATCTTAGAATTGATCCTGTGATGCAAAGTAAGGATTTTAAAAAAAACCTTTTCCATTTTGGGACAGTTAGATGACTTTGTCAAAAGAGAAATAGAACTAAAGAGGATATCCTGGATTTAAATCTTACCTCAGACATTTCCTAACTATGTGATCTTGGATAAGTCACTAATCCCCTTTTGCCTACCTCTTTCCTATCTTCTACCTCACAACAGATGCTTCATATCTATTCTAAGACAAAAGATAAGGGATATTTTATAAGTCTGCAGCTGAAGAAATCCAGGAGGTCAGGGTCCCTGGATCCTACAATACAGATTGTATATGTATAAGAAGTATATACAGAGTAATGTATAAGAAGACTGGAAAGAAGGGCTTTGGACACCAAACAGAATGCTTTGTGTATGATCCTGGAGGGAATAGGGAGCCACTGGGGTTTAAGGAGTAGGGGAGTGACATGATCAGAACTGCATTATAGGAAAGTCGATCTAGTGACTGAATGGAGAAGGCTTTGGAGTGGGGATAGCCTTGTGGGAGACAGACCCAACAGCAGGTTGTCTTAATAGTCCAGGAGGGAGGTGATAGCAGTGACACAGGACAGAAGGGGGCACATTGGAGAGATGTTGCATAAGTGAAACAGACAGGTCTTGGTGCCATATTGGACATCTGGGTAAGAGACAGCAAGGAGGCAAAGCTGGTTCCTAGGTTTTGAGCCCGAGGGACAAGGAGGATACAGCTAGAGAGAAGGTGGGGGTTCTGACTAGGTGAGAGAGAACAATGTCTGTTTTGGACATGTTGAGCTCAAGATGTATACTGGTCATCTAGTGTGAAATTCCTGTAAGGAAATTTGAGATGCCAGACTGGAGGTGAGCACAGAAATTGGGGCAGAAAATGGAGATATGAGACTCATCAGCAGAGAGATGGTGATTGCATCCCTGGTAGTTGATGAGATCAGCAAGTAAAGAAGTCCAGGGGGAGAAGAGTAGAGGGCCAAATACAGGGCTGGAAGAGCTCCCTCACCCTCATCCTACTGTTATAAGGGGTGAGGTAGAGGAGAGGCCAGCAAGGAAGATAGACTCAGAGATCAGAGAGGTAGGAGCTAAAGCAGGAGAGAGCTGTGTCCTAAAACCCTAGAGAGAAGAGAATATCAAGGAGGAGAGAGTGGGCCAAAGGCAGCAAAGGCTGCAGACAGGATGGATAGAATGAGAACTGATGCTAGTCTCTATCTTAGTGGCAAATCTTCAGGTCTTTTCCTTAGGGACCCCCTCATTCTCTAAGGACTGGCTTTGCAGGGCTGGCACACCCAGAAGCTTGCTACAAACTGGGTGACAGAGAGCCCCTCATTCCCATGCACCTGCTGGAATTCCATAACAAAGCAAGTGGTTCTACTTCACAGGGCACTGTTACTTCCCATGCTGTGACCCAACAAATCCATGATGGATTGATGTTCTGGACTTGTCCCTTCTGTACCATACTAAGGACTGTATAAATCTGCCTGAACTCTCTATGTCTGTCCTTGGGAGGGGCAGAGAGACTTATATACCTTAAAACAGATGAATTAAATTAAGACCAGTGAATGAAAAGGAAACAATCCAGTTCTGGGTCATCTACGTTCTATCTAGAGAAAAGATTAGGGACATGCCAAGGTGGAAGGGGGAAGAGGAATAGATGGAATTCCTTAAAAAGGGTCCCCACACCTTCCCAATATCTTTAAACAATCAATGGAACAAGGAAACAATAACTAATTATCCACATGAACCCAGTTCTCAGATGAGACCCGTTGAATGCCTGAGATGTGCTATCAGGAGAAAACTCCTTCCATCAGTCTCAGGATCTCACTGTGTTTCTGGTCAATCTAATCAGGGGCCTTAGCTGAGGCTCTAAACAGCAGTAATAGGTGGTCCAGTTTCCCAGTCAGGCAGGGTGAGGTTCAAATCATGTAATTCAGCTTCCTCCCAATTCTCCCCATTGAATAAACTTTACTTATGAGACAGAATTTGGACGAGGCACACAACTGAACAGAAGGGAACCTAGCCAGCTCCAGGACTGAGTCACAAGATGGAGATTGTTTCCACAATTCACCCCTTGCTGCCCCCACCCCCCACTTCCTTCACAAGAAGGAATCAGTTCAGTAGATGGCACAAGGCCAGGTTGTCTTAGCTTCTTCACACATCCTACAGGAAATGCTCAGACCATGCTTTATGAGAATACGGAGAACAGAGATTTTCTGGAAATAGCAGCCATGTCAGGCTTGCCATCTCACCTCAGAGAAGGGGAGCTCCACACTTCAGTCCACAGAAGGTTCTCTAGTAAAACCTCACAGAAGTGACTTCAGATTGAATAGAATTCTTAGATATCAAATACAAAAATAAAATCCAGGGGGAAAATGTAATTTATGTAGAGTTTCAGTTATAACAAATCATGAATTAAAAAGCTGATTCTAATGAGCAAAGTGCTTGTGGATCAGACTTAGGGATATATTTCTAATATTTCACATGACTGATTTCTGAATCCTTGAATTAAATTGGGGCTCAAATTTTGTGGAACTCAAACCTCTCCCCACATCTGCAGTCTGGAAGGCTTGCATGTAATTTCTATAGCTTCTTTGTAATGGCAAAGACACACACTCAGCCTTTGTATGACATGGTGCCAGGGTTATAGAGGAAGCAAGACTTCCAAATGAGCTTCTGATCTGGGCACCATCTAGGCCACTGTGTTAGGTTCCTTTCCATTGTCTTGTCGTTGATTGCCAATATGGTGATAGTGTTTCTATCACACCACCTGTTTGATTGACAATCCCACATCCCCCATTCCTTGAAACCTCAATAAAATTCAGTTCACCTGTTTGACTGCAGACTCTCTCAGCATCGTAGGAGGAGCTGGAAGGCAGGATGTGATGCTGAAGAATCCTGTGTCTCTTTGTCTGCTTTGTCTACAGGCTGCAAATTACCAAAAAAAGAAAAAAAATTGGGAAGCCATCGGTGTTGGAGGGAGTTGTGGGAAGGCAGGCACATGAAAGCAATGTAATTGGGGGTGTAAAATGGTAGAAATTCCTAAAGATATGATTTCCAATCCAGCCTCAGACTCCTACATGACTCTGAGAAGTCATTTAAATCCTGTTTGCCTCAGTTTCCTCAACTCTGAAATAGTGAGAATAAGAACATTTACCTCAGAGAGTTATTATGCAGATTGCTGAAAGCAGATTTTTAGGAGAACATAAAACACAGCAGCCTGTCCATATCCCCATCGTGTTATGAATAAAATGAATATAGATGGATAAAGATAAAAGTATTAATAGTTTATTTCAAGTCATATTGGTAAATTAAGAAGGCCATACGCCTGCTAAGATCTAATTCACAACGCCCGCCATTACCTCCTGCCCACCTGGCTGCTTCATAGGAAAGAGAGCATCCCAATCAAGTTCTCTCTATTTAAGCTAAGCTTTACATTGGCTCACGTTACCACATAAGAAGGAAGCCCATTGAATCATGGGAAATATAGTTTTCAAGTTCCCTAAATGTCCACAGGAAGTTTATATCATATATCTAAATATTAAAGCTTAATGAACCTCAAAGAACCCCAAATTCCAATAACACATACCCCCTGAGATCCAGAGAAAAGACTGGTCTTTCTTGGTGGATCTTGTAAACATAGTCAACTTTTTAATTACAGGAATTTGGGGATAAAAGAAAAGAAGACAAAAACAATGATCCAATGGTTGCTAGCCACATTGACAAAAAGTCAATTAGGGGCAGTTGCCTTTGGCATAAAAGTGTACATTTAAAATAAATGCATTCAACTCCCCATGGTTCAATCAACTGCACTCCAAAGTTCATTTTGGATCTTCATGATTGTTATATTGAAACTCTGGGAGCAGAGAGTCTCACACTTGATTGATGAGTGAGGTCTGTTGGATCTTAGAATGTTCCCAGGGGCCGTGAGGATAGGGGAGAAAGCAGTTGGCCAAGGGGGGTATAAATACCCTGGCAGCCCTGACTTTTGGTTCCTTTCCTTCCCTTGGACTGGAGATCTGTGGATCCTGGTCTTTTGGGGATTGGTAACTTGCTTGGCTCAACCTTGCAAGATCCTCCTGTCTTGTTCCTGACTATCATTGTCAACCTGTACCCAGACCATCACTCTTCTGATTCTACTGCCCCTAGATATTAGGAAATCAAATCATCTGTAGTTATCTAGATTTCCCAGGGCCTGGGAGGGATCCGGGAAGTGGGCAGGAGAAGAAGAAGTGGGTGGAAAGGGTGGTATACCTGAAGGCTGTTTAGGCATAACATCTAGTAGAAAGAAGAAGCTGAAAGACATCAAGCAGCAGCCTGCTTACTCTGGTTTGGCTTTGGCCAGGCTGAGCCAGAGGAGCTAACTACCAGAATCAATTACCTGCCTACAGGTCTGAGGGTTTATTATCATAAAGTAGTTAGGGTTTCCCAATTCCTCTATCCATACCCAATACCACTCTTTGCTAATTATAGATAAAACCTTTCAAGTGCCTCCCTGGAGTGGTTATTTCATAGCTTCTTTGGGAAGGGAGATACGCAGTCAGATAAACTGTTACCAAAGCTGATAGAGCCCAATATCAATTATCAATCAACCCCAGGTGGGACCTGAAGGGATACCATCCATTGACTTGAAGGATCCTGCCTAGGCACTTTTATAAAGGAGGGAGGTGTCACATCATCTAGCTAGGTGGCAAGCCTCAGTGGATCTTGCCCTAGCCACCTATCTGGACTCCACTGCTGTCACACAATTACCAGTGGTAGTATCCAGTTAGTTCTCCCTCTCTCTCTATCTACATACATTTCTTTATATAACATGATCCAGTGAAGGCTCTTCAGGCATCTTCATGGTGCCTTTTCCAATCAGGTTCATTGTCTGGATTCTGGGGAGATGGCAAATTTCTTATCCTGAAATTACTATCAAAAGAATTTAAACTTTACATTATAGATTATAAAACATACACTCCCTTCTGAGGAAAATTATACATTCCCCCCCTGAAATTATTCTCAAAAGTGTTAAAATTTTACATTATAGATTATAATACAGACATTATGATTATAAAACATACACACACCCCTAAGGAGAATAAATAACACATTCTTCCCTGAAGAGGGTACCCCAGGTCAGCTAAGGATACGTGGCTGAGTCACAGGGTTATATGAAATCAATTGGCAAAAGAAATAAAAATAAAATAAAATCCAAATAAAAGAGAAAAAATTAACTTGGGAATGAAATGTAAAATTTAAAGTCTTATGTGCAAAAAATGTAAGAAAAAAATAAACTTATAACAGGTCCTTGAATCAAGGCCCAATTAAAGTGATTTAAGCAGTTTGCTATTACTCTTTCAGGAGCCAGGACTACAGAAAGTTGCCATTTTATATATGAGAAATAACAGGACCAAATATGTGTGCAAAGGGAAATGTCTTTCCCTGGTGTGATTTGCCTGCACCTTCTCAGGAACAAGCCATAATGATAGCCAATCTTAGGTGCTTACTAGGAAAAGAGGCTCATGGGAAGTCTGGCTTCTAACATGTTAGAAAGCTGCAACCCCAAACTTCAAACACTAATTTCAAGCCCTTCAGTATTGGCATAGAACTTCCTCAATCCATGGTCTGCATGACCTTTTGCTCCTTAGCACTTTGCAGATTCTCAGTTGGTCTCCATGACCTTGTGGCTCTTTTTGCTCCCTTCTCCTGGAATCAGACAGAGAGACATTAATCACAGTCCCATAATATTTATCACTAATTGGCAGGTTACCATAGTCTAAGGCTTTTGGGGTGTGCATTAATATTATAGTAAATATATATTTATATTAAGCTTATATTACTGTAAAATCAAAAAACGATTAACATTGATTATATGTACTTTCAGTACACAATGAGAAAAAAGGGAAAAAATCAATTGCTCTATTAAAATTAAAAAGGAAAAGCAATAAGAAAATATTTTTAAAATTCAGGGGAAAATACAATATTTTCAAGTATAAAAATGAGAGAGAAAAAAATAAATTGTATTGCACTTATGAGGAAAAAAATAATAAAAGAATGTTTTAAAAAACAAAAAATATATAGCTTAGAATTAGTGAAAGGTTTTCTCACCCCAAAATGAGATCCATTTCCTGTTAAGCTTTTGTATGAACTGTGAGTGTAAATGGTTTTTACAAAATAGCAGATTCATAATGCACATTCAAATAAAGTACCATAATTTCCAATAGCACATTTAAAGACAATAGCAAACAAACCCATTTTTATAACCACTTGTTATATATATATATATATATTTAAAGTGTGGCTGCCAGGAATCAACAATTCAGATTGATTCCATAATTAAAATAGACCCAAGTCAGGTTTGGGTTTAAGGTAGTTTATTTACAATTACGAAGGTAAAAGGTAGGGAAATAGAGAGAGGGAGAGACTAGTCCAGGCCTGCAGAGGCCTGGACGGAGAGAGAAGATTAAAAGGCTAATTAAACTAAACTACAAGCCACAAGGCCTTAGCAATCAGAGAGGCTATAAGCCTACCTAAGGCAGAGTTTGGAAAATGCCAAGGTAGGCCAAGAAAGTCAGCCTAACTTACCCACATGACCATTCAGAGTGGAAACAGTCTGAGGTTTCAGCCAAGATCCTTCAGCACCAAGTTCAAAGCAGAACTCCCCAACAGGAAGTAACCAACATACTTGAAGAGATAGTGTCTTTCATCACTTCCTGTGGGTACACCTCTAATTCAAGTGGACAAATGGCAGCCTCTACACTGATTTGGACTGCCCAAAGGGCAGTCCCTTGTTCTTGATTTGTTACTTATTGTCACGTGTGGGTAACTCATCTCCCCTCCCACTAAAGAAAGTGGGGATGATGTCATCTCGGGTAAGTAGAGTTTTGACTATGAATGGGCTAGAGCTAATTCCATTTACACATTATGATGTTTAAAAATTGTATATTTGTCACAAATTCAACACATATAGTAAATCATTCAACCTTGGCTGAGATATTTTCTCAACAAACTCTATTCCTGCCTCCATGGTAATTGTGGGGCAGAGCCTAAAAAAATATGATAAAAAAAACCTTCTGGGTCTAAATTATTCTCAGGAATTCTAGATCCTTCTGATGGGAAAACAAGTCAAAACAAAGACAAAACATAAAGCATACATGAGCTCTCCTGGATTCCTGTGTAATATACAAAAGCTTGGGCAGGAAACTTCCATTTGTTTCCTCTGCCCCTTTAAGACAACATTCTTTATAATAAATATATAAAATGTTATCATTTATACAGAAGGGTACTAGGCATCTAAAGTCAATTCTAAAGACCTCTTATAAAATTATAATTTAAATTCCCAAGGCATTAAAATCTTCAAGGTTGTACACAATTGTCAAGATAGAATAAAAACTTAAGGCATGTGATCCTATAGCTAAGATGACAAATTTAATATACATAAGACTTATGGGCTTTTTACAACTTAAAAATCTTTAAGATGCTCATAAATGGTACAGATAACAGAATTGGATTAATACAGGTAAACTTAAAAAAATGAAACCTTAAAAAAATCAGGAAATACAATATAAGAAACAGATTACAAGCAGTACAGTCAAAAACCCTTTTTACCAGTTCTAATAGATTTGTTCACTATTTGGGAGTTACATTAAAATCATGAGCAGAATTAAACCAGCTAACTATTTGGGAGTTACATTAAAATCATGAGCAGAATTAATCTAGATAAAACTTTATTAGCTTAAATGATAGATCTCTCTAGGGTAAGAGAAAAATCAGTGTAAAACAACAAAATTTAATCATAAAAACAACAGTCAGCAAAATACAATAAGATACAGAGACTTTTTAAAAAAGAAACAAAACCCACACAGTTCTGAGGTTTTAAAATCCACCTCTGGTCCAATTCAAGTTCCTTCTAACTGAGCTCTGCAATGAGCCCAGTGTGGATGACTCCATAAGAGTATATAGTTCAAAGTCGTGGGCAGACAGAGTGTGTGTGTGTGTGTGTGTGTGTGTGTGTGTGTGTGTGTGTGTGTGAATTCCTCCCTTGAGTTTCAGGCAAGATAATGGCAAGGAATAGTTTGAAATAGGCCATGCAGCCGATGCTTGCCATTTTACTTCCTATTTGAAGAGTAAAAGTTAGAGCCCACTTGGAAGCCAACTTGGGTAGGGGCTAGAGAAAGCCAAAGGTTGGAGATCCCATGAGGAGGGCTTGTTGGGGGGTGCCTAGGTCAGGTTTTAGAAGAACCACGTGGAAGGGCTCGTGGTGGGAGGAAGGTAGCTTGAGAAGCTTTCTTCAGGGTAAAAGTCATTAATGTCTATGAGGTAACACCCCCAAGAAAGTCCCAGGTGCGTGAAATGAGAGAGAAGGGGTTTTTTTACTTCCCAAATTCCAGGTGGCAGAAACAGCAGCAGCAGCAAGGCAGGAAACTGGCATTCCAGATGGTATGGGGGTAAGAGTCAGCAGAAACAGTTAAGGGTCAGAAGCAAGGCGGCAGCAGGTATCCAGCATTGGAAGAGTCAAACAGGAGCTGGGATTGGCACTGAGAGGCAGGAAAAAGCTAGGGACCCAGGGAGAGTCTGGCAGGTGGGGCTGGCAGTCATTGAAACCAAGTTCATGGGGAATGTATGAACTAGCAGCCCGGAACAGGCTGTTGGGAAAATGGCATTCCCCTTTTTAAAAAATGCTTAAAAGAACTGAGCAAAGTGGCCAAAAATAGCACAAGAGCAGGCCTGAGGCTCCAGGAAGGATCAGGAAGGATCCAGAGGTGTCTCAGAGTTTCATGGCTTGGTAGGCTATCTGAAAAATTAAGAATTACATCACCAATGTGGTTGCCAGAACTGTTACAAATAAAATGGATATAGATTGATATAAATAAAAGTATTAATAGTTTATGGGGCAGCTGGGTAGCTCAGTGGAGTAAGAGTCAGGCCTAGAGACAGGAGGTCCTGGGTTCAAACCCGGCCTCAGCCACTTCCCAGCTGTGTGACCCTGGGCAAGTCACTTGACCCCCATTACCCACCCTTACCAATCTTCCACCTATGAGACAATACACTGAAGTACAAGGGTTTAAAAAAAAGTATTAATAGTTTATTTAAAGCCATATTGGGAAATTAAGAAGGCTATATGCCTGCTAAGATCTAATTCAAATCGCCCACCATTACCTCCTGCCCACCTGGCTGCTTCATAAGAAAGAGCATGGGAGAGCATCCCAATCAAGTTCTCTCTATTTAAGCTACACTTTACATTGGCTCATGTTTCCACATAAGAAGAAAGCCTCTTTCCCCCAGTGTAGAAAAGCCCACTTTCCTCTCAGGCTTTGGGCTCACTCTCTGGGCCAATTGCTCTCGGTGGACCTGAGAAGAGAGCTGCCCTGATCTCCTCCCTGTTCAGGATCTGGATCAGCCCCAATTCCTCCTAGGACCAGGCCCTGGACCTCTGCTTGCTGAGCTGGGGAGGGAGAAGGGACCCAGAAGGGACAAGTTTTCCCTTCTCTACCCAGGATTCCCCCTGGGCCACCACCCACCCCTTCTCTTCTCTGCATCCAGCCCTTCCTTCCCTCCCTCACTCTCCTAGGGATCTCCACCCTCCCCCTACTCCAGACTGCCCAGATAAACCTTGGGCAACGGTCTGAGGGAAAGCCCCAGCCCTACATTTGGAGGTAGGGGCAGCAGACAGCTCCTAGGAAAACTGGGATTCTGCCTGCCATCTGGCCCTGCAGTCTCAGGGTGGCTGGACTGGGTTTCTCCTCATCTGCTCAATAATTCGGGCTCATGTAAGGCAGATGTGCTCTCCCACAGCAATAACTGGGAGGTTAGGGTGAGGGTGAGGGTGAGGGGAGGCACAGGGAGCTCACCACTGAACTTATCTGAACAATAAGATGATGGAAGCAGGAACAAGAGCCAGAGGCAGAAACTCAGGGTGAGAAATGGGCCAGGACATTTAGGGTCAGGAATCCCAGCACTCCCATTTGTCAGAGGGTGTTGACTGACTGTGAGACCCACTGAATAGGGCCATCTGGTGGGTTCTGGTTTTTTTTTTTAACTCTCTTGGGAGAATCAAGCAAGTGAAGGGGGTGGTCAGTCATACTTGACCTTGTTTACTTGGTGCCCTATCCGGATCCAGCCGGATACAACTGCGAGACCCATGAGTCAGCCACCTGGAAGAACCATAGGGGGAGAGAAGGGAGACCGAGGCGCAATAAAGACAAATCAGTCTTAATTGTGACAAGGCTCATTTATTGTGTGCAGGGAGTGGGTTTATATGCTTCTAGGGCTGGGGTAAGGAATTTTCTGATGGTCTCAGGCCGTTGGTCTCGCCACGCCTATCCCGGATGAAGCTGGATAAGTTTCTATTCCTAACATAAGTTTCGTTTCTTGGGAAACCCTTCACTAAGTTTTGTTTCTATGGTCTCTATGGTTTTTAGGTTTTGTTCCTTGGTCTCTGACAATTCCCCCTTTCTTTTCTTTTAAAGAGGCGATTTAGCCAGGACCGCAGCGACGGCCCCTGTCTTAGGCTACACAGGGGGAGTTACTTGGCCATCAAGGGTCAAGGACCTGTGCTACTCCCGTCATTGGTCACCGCCCTGCTGGTGAAACGAAGACGGTCACTGTCAGGCGAGGTGTGTGGCCGTTCAGTGTCTGTTATTTCTATGCGATGGTATTGGACCATAGGGTACTTAGTGAGGGCCGAGTCAATTCTCGTTTTGATAAATCCGGTCAGGCATTGGAAAGCCCAAGGGCCAAAGGTGAGGACTAGAAGGAAGATAAAAAGAAGGGCTAAAATGGTGGGGATCAGGGTAGAAAGCCAAGGGGAACCTTTTAGGAGATTGTTAAACCATCCTTCCTGAGCCTCGGCCTCCCTTTTTCTTAGGGCAAGGCGTTCTCGTAATTTTGCCATAGATTCTCTTATAATGCCGGTATGGTCAGCGTAAAAACAACATTCTTCTTTCAGGGCTGCGCATAGTCCTCCCTCTTTCAAAAAAATGAGGTCGAGACCGCGCCTATTCTGCAGGACCACTTCTGAAAGAAAGTGAGGGACTGTTCCAAGGCCGTGACAGACTTCTCCAATGCGTCTAAGTCAGAGGTCATAGCCATATGGAGAGTGGCCAGATGTTGGCCCTTTAGGAGGGCGGTGGTGCCGATGCCCGCGGCGAGACCACCAACTCCTAGGAGGATAGCTAGAGTAACAAAGGACTCTCTACGCGTTCTAGGGGACGGGGAGAGAAGTGACAGGGCAGTGTCATCCGCTCGGTAAGAGATGCGGGGCCATAATTGAATGAGAATACAGAATTCAGAAGGGGCATCAAAAACCAGGAGGGCGATACATGGGGTGAGTCCGGTGTTGCAGGCCCAAAAGAATTGTTTGGGGCCTCGAGAAAATGTGAGGGGGATGGTAGAGGGAGGGTAGAACTGCAAAGGTGGGAGTGGGAATGGGGGACAGCGCCAAGGCAGAGGCTGTGGCCAGAGACTTCGGCGAGAGTAAGGAGATGGGAGGATGCGCTGCAGCGGGAGAATGGCCTAGAAGTGTGTTGGGGTTCAGTGAGATAGCCAAGGCAAAAGGAGCTGTCAGGGCCATCTTCCGTGATTCCTGAAAGGAAGCAGAGAGAAGGTTCTCAGGGACAGGCCCTGGAAAGGAGGGGTTAAGGAGGAGGGCAAGGGGGAGGCGAAGAGCAGGGGGTGTCGAACGTCTTAATCAGTAGAGACGGGACCCAGCGGGCATTGTTTTCAGTAGAATCAAAAACACAAGCGGAGCCTTTATCCCAAGTGAGGATGGGGTCAGGACCGTGCCAACGCCCAGTTAGGGGGTCACGCCAAAGGACTTTTGCCAGATTGGATGTGGTATGTGGATGCCAGTGGCGATCAGCAGCGGAACGCCCCTCCGCATCCAGTGTGAGGAAGTTAAGAACAAAAAGGGCATGTGCAAGAAGCAGGGTCTGATTGCTACACAATGGGTAAAGGGTTTCTTGGGACTTGAGTTTAAAAAGGGTGTTCTTAAGGGTTTGATTTGCTCGTTCAACAATGCCTTGTCCTTGTGGGTTGTAGGGATGCCTGTAACATGTTTTATGCCTAACTGAGAACAGAATTGTTTAAAGGCCTGGCTGGTATAGCCGGGGCCATTATCTGTTTTGAGGGAGAGGGGCTTTCCCATCATGGACATAGCAAGGAACATATGCTTGATAACATGCCTGGTGGCTTCACCAGGCTGTGCAGATGCAAAAAGAAAACCGCTAAACGTGTCGATGGAAACATGGATATACTTAAGTTTAGCGAAAGAAGGGACGTGGGTGACGTCCATTTGCCATAGGTGGCCGGGGAGAAGGCCACGGGGGTTAATCCCTAGATGGGGTTCAGGCAAAAGAGTAACACAAGAAAATTTAGTACAAGGGAAACTGATATTAAACCTTAACATTTGGGTATCTTTGCCAACATACTTCATCTCCAGAAATCATTCTTGGATAAGAATTGATCCTTCTAGGAAGTTTGATTCCTAAATTGTTTGCAGAGTTGACAAGTGATGTTTCTGTTACAAAATATCCTTTTGCAAAGCTCACATTAATAGGACATCTATACATACTTGAATTATTATTTTACAAATAAATTTCTTTATCTCCCAGATTCTGGAGGAAATCCAGAAAGTTTTGGGTTATATTTCCAAGCTCAAGATCCAATACTTCAATTGTGGTAAACTAAAGCTGCAAGCTATAAGTCATCTATCACTAACTTCATCTACTTCTCAAAGCATGTTCCCTAACAATTTGATAATTTCCAATTATCTACCTAATAGGTTGTTTGGGGAAATGGAAACTTTAATTGTATAATTTGCCTCATGTGCTGATTATGGGACTTGTCACAAAAAACAAACAGGGAAAACATTTCCTCATATCCCTACAAGACTGATCACTCAGTTATTCTTACATATTTTGGTAATAATTAACATCTCACACTTTAGTCACAAAACCTGAATTAAGGAACAGGAGTGCTGGATTGAGTAGCTCCATAGTAAATATAAAACAGAGCTGTATTATCTCCTGAAACAGATTTTAGTTTGAACTCCATAACTTACAAATAACTTTAAGTCCTTTAGCAATCTTTCAGTATGTAAACAAAATGAATTTCAAAGCATTTACTCTTATTCCTTTCAAACCTCTCTTTAAAACAGAATATAATAGAATCTCCAGTTTAGTTTCCTTTTACTTCAAAACATTGCTACATAGCTGATCAAATACCATCAAGATTATTCTGATTCATCATTTTTTGTGTCTATTTTGCACTAGAATTCACACCTATTATTTATTTATCCATTAGAAACTCCATCTTTTGAAAATTATCAAAATTCTTAGAACCTGTATTATTAAAACCCATGCATAGATTAACCACCTTAAGAACTTCTTGTGTATCATGATTACTTGCTGCTAGTTCTGACAGCACATACATTAAAAGAACATCTCATTTGAAATATCCCAAGTTAAATTCTGGAATAAGTTCTCTAACATTACAACTTTTTTTCTGTTACTACAATAAATAAATTACATTGTACCATATCGAAAATCATTAGCAATCCTCAACCCTTAAAATCAATTCTTACATGAAAAATACTTCTAATTGTGGAGTAAAATCTCCCTTTTGTCTTAAGGCTTAATTGTAAGTTGTCACAATATATGTTATTTGCTTTATAAATTTCCAAACCATATTTCCTTTGTATTAACTGTCTTTTATTCTCTATGATATCTGCAGTTTCCCTTTTTATTTTAAATTTATGCTCCAATTGTGGTGAATTAGGGAAATCTGAATTTTTGCACAATCATTATTGATGTTATAAAGTTGCTATTAGCTTCTTGTTCATTTTTTCACTTTACAGAGCTAAGCTGGCAAGTCACACTTGATTGGTCACTGTACCTCTCTGAGCCTGTTCACATGAAGCTCTTCTACATGTTTATTCTTACCCATAATAATATTTTTTTCTTTAAACAAATTGCATGTTATTCCTTAGATCATGAATTTCTTCTAATACATTGCACATGCTTTTAAAATAATTTTATATCCTAATAAATTACAATGCTGTCCAAAATTTTTATATTCATAATATACCAGATTCCTAATGCAAAAATATTATTTTTGAATTACCAAAATTTTGAAACCCTAATGTTAATTATATTTTTACCTATTACTTAATATGATGGTACAGATCTTAGAGTAACAATTTTACATGTTCATGTTTTCCCTAAATTCAGTTCGATAAGCATTTTTGGTAAGGCTGATCATTCCTACACTGCAAATCCTAATAGATAGCTTTTCAATATAAGTTTTGTGCATTCTTAAATTTAACAGAAATTCCATTTTTAACTAGTAGTCAATGAATTTACACAATACCATCAGTACCTATTCAGTTCCTTAGCAAATATATACTCTAATGGGTAAAGAAAGGTCCATGAGTTTGGGGGAGAATGGGCGACGATTTTTAGCTTCTCATAGCTACTTCCTGCTGAACTGGGGCAGCGTGAATGATTCGCTCTCAACGAATAATTTTCTCATGGACCAGTCTCTGTCTAAAGGGATCTAATTTTGAAATGTAAGCCAATTGCATTGTTCTAATAATCTTTAAGTTAAATTTTTCACTAACATCAGTTTGATTAATGTTAGGTTGAACTCATGGTTGTTTAAAGAAGCTTTTTCACTCTTGGTTAAGCACTGAGCAAGACTGATGGTTTTTATTTATTTTTTGCTAGCTAGGAAAGTTAAGTTGCACTTCTATACTTCTGTACACAACTAAGAATCATTGCTTTCTCTCTCAATAAGTTTTTCTTAGATTGCATTTTAGAATCTTTTGTAATTTTCATTAGATATATGTCTCAGTACTTAACCTGTTGATAGAATTTGGTGATGGGATCAAATTTGTCCCTTTTTCTGTCTTTTGATTTCCATGTTCCCTTTCTCATGGCCAGTGAGAAATGGAAGGAGAAATGTTTGACAGATTAGTTTGTTTAACTCTTGCCTTAATAAGAGCAGAGAATAAGATTTCTTTTAACCAATTAAATTATCTTAGCGTTAAAGACATTCAGAAATTACAATGTTATTTTCTGAATTTCTCTAACACCTCCGTCTGTCTTCCCCATTCCTCTGGAATGAATGAAGAAGAGAGAGAGATTTATTTTTTCCCAACCTGTAACCCTCCCATTGTGATCACAGACAAACAACATATAACACACAGATTGATCAAGGACACATTTCCCGGGCATATCACACACACTCTGACAAATATAAAACATAAATTATATAAGCTAGATTTTTCTTTTCATCCTGGCAAAAGATCAATTGTTACAATTCATATCTCCATGACTAAAGAATTCTGTGAAAAAGAATGAGTCAGAAAAGGGTTAATTCTTAAGAAGGAGCTGGCTGACATATGATGAATTTTGTTTCTTAATTACCTTTCTTCATGCTTCAATAAGTATCCTAAAATAAATACACTTTTGCTTCTTCACTTTTCTGTGAAGTGGGATTCTGATACCTGCCTGAATAATTCCAGGTATGCCACATTGCTGGAAAGATTGATATAGCTAAGTGAAAATTGTTAAAACTTTTTACATTGTCTGTGGCCATCACCAATTGGACTCCTTCCAAGGGAGAAAGAAAAAAACTATGACAGAACTGGCTTTTCTAGCTGAAGCAAAGTAGCCAGCCACTTCTAAAAAGGGGGGCAGAGAGGAAAATTTCTGGTCACTTTTAAATTTGCTGTTTAGTCCTAGAGAAAAATACACTTTTCCTGGTGTCCTTCTAAGAAGGGCCCAGTGCCCTAATGCTTAATTTTGAGTAGGGGTGGGAGCTTGCTCAGGGCTCCATCCCCTTTTCCCCGAAGTCCTCTCAAAAGGATCCGGTGCTCTTAAACAAATTTTTGTTTTTTACCCTAATGCCTCTCTCCCTGAGACTATCTTTAAGTTCCTTAACATATAGGGCTTCCTTTGAGAGTGTTTTCCCCATTTTTCATTCACGCTGTCATAACAATCACTTCCCCACGTTCTCGCCAATCTCCTCGCGGAGGTATGGAAACGGATACTGGCGGGTCTGGATTCAGAAACAGATCAAGGGAACGATCAGAGTACCGAAACCCTTGTCATACCAGTCACACACACACTCATTCTGGGGTATTCACTCCAAAATCCAGCCTGATTGCCTATGGGGGATGGGACGACTTACCCTACCTCAAGGCTGTCTGTTCAGCCTCTACCCTGCTTTTGTCCTCGGCCGAGGGATCTGCTTCTCAGTCGTCTGGTAAGCTGTGTTTGTCGTGCCCCGCGTTGAGCGCCAGATATCCGGATCCAGCCGGATACAACTGCGAGACCCATGAGTCAGCCACCTGGAAGAACCATAGGGGGAGAGAAGGGAGACCGAGGCGCAATAAAGACAAATCAGTCTTAATTGTGACAAGGCTCATTTATTGTGTGCAGGGAGTGGGTTTATATGCTTCTAGGGCTGGGGTAAGGAATTTTCTGATGGTCTCAGGCCGTTGGTCTCGCCACGCCTATCCCGGATGAAGCTGGATAAGTTTCTATTCCTAACATAAGTTTCGTTTCTTGGGAAACCCTTCACTAAGTTTTGTTTCTATGGTCTCTATGGTTTTTAGGTTTTGTTCCTTGGTCTCTGACAGTGCCCAGAGAGGAAAACCCAGAAGAGTGAGTGCCTGGATGTTACCAAGAGGACAAGTTAGGGTTAATTCCCCCAATATGAAACTGAACCCAACCTCAACACCACCTAACAATGGGAGCTGCCCCCAGTCTTCTCTCCCAGAGAGCTCATTTGCCAGCTCAGCTTTGAAGGCTCATCTGTCCTGCCTTGGAGGTGCTGCTCTTTGGGATGCTGATTGGAGGCTGACTGCAGAAGGAACCTCTATCAAACCTTTGGCCAAAGCTCCTTTACAAAGCCAGTCGGTGTTTCCCCAGGGTGCTAGGTGTGCTTCTTTTCATTCAGCAGAATTCCAGAAGCACAAGATGTGATGGGTTTTCCTTGGTCAGAGATCTGAAAACCATTCCGTAGCTTCGCACAGGGGCAGGGAGAGCACTCAGGGATCTATGAATCCAGAGGGCAGAGACATGGGACAGCAGAGTAAGAAATTCTAGAACTCTACTGGAGAGAGTCAGTTAGCTTATGCTGGAGAATTCATTCTCTATTTACCTGGAGAGGGACTGGATACCTTCCATGTTATGAAACCCTCATTGACCACAAGCTTTTTATTTAAAAAGCCCTTTACTGTCCACTCGATGCAATGCTGTTCTTGTTTTCTGATTTGAACTCACACTCCACTTAAAATTCTTGTTCTTCTGGATGGAGGCTCCTTAAAGACCTTGGTCTACAACACAAGTTAATCATTCAGTGCTTTCAGTGAGAGTGTAGCCAATTTGCCAGTGGGAGAAAAAACGAAATTATGTCCTTTATGAAGGTGATTTTGTAGAGAAACTTTGTTTTTTTTTTTTTAAAAAAAAGCAATCTATGCCATTGATCTTCAAGCACATTTATCATTTAATACAATGTTGGTCATGACTCAATGGAAAAACAAATCTTTCCCATGGTAGGTAGCAAGTCATACTGTTGGCTGGTTAGAGAGCTAAAACCAAAAAAAGAATTTTCATCCCTCAGCAAATGAGTTTGTATAATTCTCTTCCTATTTCCCACCTTACATAGATGCTGGCATTCTCATGATATTCTTTTAAAAAATCTTAATACAGGTGGTGGTACATTCTAATTCTACCTCAGAAACTTGTTAGGACTTTTAACTCTGAGCAATTCACAGGAGTTCTGTTTGTGTCAGTCTCCTCAACTATAACACTGACATAATAATATCAAATAACTCCGAGGGTTCCTATGAGGATAACATGAGAGAATATTTATAAAGGATGTGACATGCCCTATTCTGATGTTAGGTTTTATTTTATCATTTTAATTTTAATATTTCCTCACTTTGATTGCTTTTCTTTTAAATTTTCTTCATTCCTCTATTTTCTTATTTCTCTGGTGAATTAAATACATTTCCATTCCTCAACACTTTTTTCTCCCTGGATCATCTAAGAGTGAGATTCAAAATTTGTTGCTTCTATTTAAACAACCTCCATGTGGGGATTCTAGATTGTGAGCTGCTTTTGTCCTTTCTTTGTATTCTCAGGGGTTTTTCCTAGAATATATTTTATATTGAATCCATATTTACTTACTGAGCCCAGGACTTTGAGAGGCCCAAACTTTATCAGCATCCTAGCATTATGGTCTCTCTCCTGGAAGGCAAATGCATGTTCTGGCCTCAGCCATGTTTCTTTCCCTTCCTTGCCCTTATTTCTCAGTAGTCAACAGTAACTCTGTTGGAACTAAAGCAGACCCAATCCTGAAGATCACAGAGATTTCTTTCTTGGCTTCCATCTCCCTAAATTGAGGTGATGTGGTCACCTGATTCTCCCAGAACAGGACAAAGATTGAGCCCCAGAGATCGAGGGAAAAGCCTGGGGCTGGTGATTTATGCACAGTCTTCATTCCTACTCATGTGCTGTTGAATGGAGAGAATGAAAATCATGAAACCAGCTCCCTGGGTCCACTATAAATTTAGGCTCCCTAATCTCAGCTGGGTTCTCATTATGGGAAGGCAATCCTTTTGCATCTCTTTAATTGATTCTCTTTTTCATTCACCATAGCATCTTTTCTAAATATTTTCCATGGTCTCCAACTCTCCTTTATGGCTTACTCCCACCTGTGAAAGGGAATTATTGGTTCTCTTTGAGTTCACACTTGTGAAATGGGAATCCTTTGTTCTCTTTGCCTAGTTGGAGTTAAAACTTTGCTAATAACTTAAGTACCCCTACTTAGTACCTCACTAGATTGTGAGGACAGGATTAACTCTCGTTGTCTACCTTTTGATGGAATCAACAACAAGCTTTAACTAGGTGGAGGAGCTCAGAAACCACTTAGTGAGTTCACACCTTACTTGATGCTAGGTAAGAAACCAGTAAGATACTTGGAGAGCTCCACCTTTTCCCCCAAACCCAAACAGCAAGGAACTTAAGAGTTCACACACTCAGAAAGGTGTGAATCCAAAGTTGACAACTCAGATAATTTGGAAACTGTGATTAGGTCCTGTGAAGAGGGGAGGAGACAAGAAGTCACCATAAAAGCAAGAAAAAAAGTAGAGACTAGGAGAAGAGTGAACTCCAAGAAAAGAATCACTCCAAGAAGAAAGTCATCTTCAAGAAGGTCAGCCTCAAGAGTCACCTTCAGCTCCAGTCATTATCTTGCCCTGCCTCTTGGAGGGAACTTGGGTAAGTAGATAGGTGATTTTCCCTTCCTGTCTACTGGAGATAGTTTAATTCTGATTGAAGGTTAACAAGTCCTGGCTGAGTTAGATAAGATAATGTCTTTTCTATCCTTTTGTATTTCTCTACTTTCACCTCTTATTTTTTATTATTTTTTTTAAATTTTGAATATTTCCCCTTAGTTACATATTTCGTATTCTTTCCCTCTCCCCCAAACCCTCCTAACCCCCCTTACCCAAAGCACAATTCCACTGGGTTTTACATTGATCATTGATCAAGACCTAATTCCATATTATTGATAGTTGGGCTAGAGTTATTGTTTAGTGTCTACATCCCCAATAATATCCCCATCAGCCAATGTGTTCAAGCAGTTGTTTTTCTTCTGTGTTTCTCCTCCCATAGTTTTTCCTCTGTACGTTTCACCTCTTATAAATAAAGGATTTATAATTTTGATATATGTAGCCAAACCATTAAATTTAACACACACCCCCTGCCCATACCTTCTGAGTTGAGAACTTGGTCACATATTTCACTTTTAAAAATTGGACATTTATGAAGAGCTATCTTAGCCACCAAATCTTGCAGAGCTCAGATACCTCCTTTTCCTTTTTGGCCTCAGTATAAGAGAAATAGGTCATTCTCCTCCAAGGTAAAGAAAGTCTCTTTACATGTACAAAAAAACCCCATTCAACTCCTTCATCTAAACCCAGTCTATTCCTTCTTCCAGGACCTCTATTTTTCTTTCACTGTCAGTATTTCCCACACTAATGAAATAATGATTCTTTTTCTATGAGAACCAATAAAACCATTTCTCCCTCATGTTCTAAAAACTCTCACTTGATCTATTTATCCGCATGAGATATTTTCTAATACCTGACCACAGATTCTGGGCTAAACCGCTAGAGGTGGCCATTGGCAGTTAGTTTTGCCAATTCATTTCCCTTGTTTTCTCTGTTATACTTTTTGCCTAATATCTGTAAACGATGGAGCACCAGGGATGTTAAAATGTGACCTAAATGGTTTGTGGGTCTACACTGGGTTGAAGGAGAGACAGGACCAACCAGGATAGGGAGACCAGGGTTCACTATTTTTTAACTGACACATGAATGGCGGTTGCCCCCAATGGTCATCCAGCTCACCACTAGGCCAGGGTCTATGGAACCAGCAGGCAAAGGTAAAGGTTTTTAACAGTTTAATTGTGAGTAACTAAATAAAAGATGGGATAGGGGATTCTGCACTTGAAAACCCAAGGGGCAAAAGACTGGGGCAAGGGGAGGACTTGACTACTCTAATCTAATTGATCTAAGCCAGGCAGGGCCCAAAGGAGCAGTACTGGAGTCACTGGGAAGGCTTCTTCAAACCTGGTTCCAGCCAGGTTTGGCCAGCACAGCTAAAAGGACTGAGGGTGGCTTTCAAGTGGGGTCTCACAGTAATCCAAGGATGATCACAGGATGCCAAGAGCCAAGATGATCCAAGGTACCCAGGTAGAGAGAGTGAGCTTGAGATGCCGTCCACCAGATCCCAAGTGCACTTCCCACTTGGTGCAGCTCTGCAGGTCTTGTCCACTTGCTGAAAACCTCCACCACTCAGGATCCCAGGGAATCCGGATGCAGGGTTTCCTTAACTCTGAGATCTCCCAGGGCTTGCGACAGTTTGTGCCAACCACTAATGGAGTCCCTCTCAGAGCACAAGCCCTACTTCCTGCTCCTTCATTCCATCTTGGAATCCTCCAGCCCTTCCTGCTAGGTCCAACACTAATGCTACATAAATTGCTAAATAAATCTTCCTCACAACATATCCTCAAACTAGCTTTCTTGAAGCCCACCTTCCATAATTAAGATTTCCCTAGTTCTCCTTCACATTTGTGCCTTCCATCTCTTTATTTGCTGCAAGGGATTTAGTATCTGGAGGGTTTCTACAGAATTGTTGGTGTGCTGTTTGCTCCAGCAGATGGTGAGCTCCATGAAAACAGGGGGTATCCATTGCATGGTGTTGTTTTTGTCCCTTTTAACTTAGTACAGGACCTGGCACATATACTCATTTCTTGCTAACAAAGAGCTCATAGTGGATAATCTAACTCCCTTTTGCAGTTTCAGGAGAGCTTCATGTTCTTTGATCCTAAACAATGACTTCTTATGAGGTCATAGACTGATCCCTTGAAGGGAGCTGAAAAGACATGGAGTCAACCTTCTTCATCTTATTGATATGAAACTCAGGCTCAGGGATTCAGTGACTTGTCCAGGAAGCCACTGCTAAAAATGTCTGGAAAAGAATCCCAAGTCAGGTCTTCGTGCCCTCAAATCTAGCCCTTGCTTCCCTACAGCATATAGAAATCTCTGGTAACCACAGCTCTCACACACCACTTCTCACTATCATGATAAAATTTGGATTTGGACTAAATAAGAGAATTATAAAAAAGAAAGTTATCCTTTAAGTCAAGAAAACTATCAACAGCTTTTAACAATTTTGTTTAATTGGAATATTAGTAAAAAGAGGAAAATGTGGAAAGGAGATTGTCTAGCCTACCCTAAATGCAGATCTGCTGAAATGAAGCTAGCTCCCCAACAGAGTTCCAATCTCCATGTGGGAATCCTAGTCACTTACCAGCAAGCCAGACAGGATCCAGGCAAGGTCCCAATGCAGAAAAACCCTTGTGAGCTAAGCTCACTGAGGCAGTAGTGAACCCAACAAAAAATTCCCCAACTCCAAGAAGCTCCAAAGCCAAAAGTAGAAGTTTCAAAGCTGGAAACTCCAGTTGAAAGACCCAAAGCTCCAAGTTGAAGTCAAAGTCCAAAATCCCCAAGGAAACCTCCTCCAAAGAAGAAGTCTAAAGGAGAAGATCCAAGGAGCAGAGACTCCAAAGGAAAAGTCTGCTGGACAGGAAGTTCAGGACTTTTTATAATCCTTTTTTGCACCACTTCCCATCCCTTCCCCAGTTTACAGGAACCAATCCCAGCCTTTCAATTTGCCTAGCACTGCCTGGGGGGGGGGGAGGGAGGAAGGCAGTGGCCTCTGGAGTTGTCACCCACTCTAGGAAGTGACTTTTTAAATCTCATACTTAGTGACTAGTAAGTTACTAAGTAGGGGTACTTATGTTTTTGATTAAGTAACTTAAAAGCTACTGATCAATAGACAAAGAGAGTTTAATTCACTCTTCAGATCCTCTTACTCACCTGGACGCAGTTTCTCAGGTCTTCTTGCTCTAGCATACATGGTGCTTCCCTTTGCTCAAAATAAGAGATCGCATCTTCTCTGGAAACTGCAAGCCCTGGTTATGAGGAATCATTTAGGGAGGAGGATGGAGAGAAACATATATTTAGGGAAAAGCAGTTACAGAATCCAGTTACTCCATTTAGAGAATCTCTCCATGGGGTTAGCACATGAATCTGCCCTCACTCCATAGCATTTGTAATGCAAGGAACCCAGGATAGGATGGGCCATGTTTTCCTGCTGTGGGACCTGTAATGAGCAACAGCCAAATCCTCTGCCCCACTCATCACTCTCAACCCTGTTGGGTTCTATTATGGTAGAAACTCCTCAGCACAAGCTGGGTAAAAGGGTTATTGTTCTGGATCAATCTGAAGCCCCAGACAAAGGGACCTTGATGGATCAGCTCTTGTCCTATAGCCCAACTGCTCCCTGAAACTTGAATAAACCTTGTATACTTTTCATTTGGGGAGTTTCTGCTTCTTCTACTGGGTGACTCAACAAATCCTCATTGGTTCCAACTGTCTTTCTCAGCTAGTTCATTATTCCTGACAATGTCAGAGGAAGGTAAGCAGGATACTAACAAGGATTCCTGAGCAACAGTTTCCACAGCATTTATTTCTGGGGAGAGGAGTGGAGAGATGATCATGAAACAAAGTTGGAATTAGAAAATTTGGTTCTGGTGTATTTCCTTTGTAGAAGGATGGACTCATTCCATAGTTTTCCATTATTACAAAATGAGAGGCAGTTAGAAGTGCAGTGGATAGAGACCTGAGGTTAGAGTCAAGAAGGTGTCAGTTTAAATCTGGCCACAAACAATAACTATGTGAGTGCCTCAGAACAAGCTTCTTAAGCTAATCTATATTTCCTCAATTATAAAATGGGGATAATTGTTTGGGAAGAAGTGACATAATATAAAGAAAACCCCTGGCAGAGCACCTGGCCCAAACAGGTCATTATAAATGTTTATTTCCTTCCGTTTATTTCTCATCAGCTGTGCTGGAGGTTTAGGGAAATAGGAAGGAAGATTAAGGACAAATCTGCTCTACTAGAGAAACCTAGGACCTATGAGCTAAACATTTATGCTTATTAAAGAGAAAAATATTCCATATACTAGATCCATCCTAAAGATGAAGAAGTTCTAAGGAAAACCTGACTGAACAGTTTTCAGAGATTTGTTTGGGAGGCAAAATTCAGGTCCAGGTAAAGGTGAGACCAAATAATACTTGAGATTAGTTCCATGTCTGAGATTCTTGAACATGGATTTAATTTTTGATCTGAAGCTCCCTAGACTTGATAAGAGACAGTTTCAGGAGCACCAAAGAAAACCTCCTAGTTCATGTTACATAATTCCAAGTTATTTTATAGGAAAACTAGGCAGCAGGAGGACCCTATTTCTTGTACTCAGTAAACTAGCATTTTTCCCTTTCTCATAACTAATCAATGCTCCAAATATAGTCCAAATACTAATGAAGATATTTTATTGGATTGGAGACTCATTTACCAGAGAAAATTGTCCTTACCCACAGAGAGCAGTTTCCAGGCATTCTCTGGTATCACCTCCTTATGCAGCTCCTTCTGGGGAGGGGCCAAGAGGCACCACTCCTCCTGGGTGAAGTCCACAGTCACATCCTTGAATGTCACCACCTCCTAAACCATCAAAAGTCATAGCACATAGGCCTGAAATGCATGCTAGGATTAATAATATGACTCTTAACGATTACAGGGGAAAAACCAAAGGACAGAGAAAGTCTGGCCCCTAACCCTTTACAACCATCAGAGTCCATACTTGAAATCATAGCCTTTAAGAGCCCAGTGGAATTTTGAGAAAATAGCTCTCATTGGAATAATGCAAATAAGCATCTAACTTTGGAACTGTGACTGTGAAATCCCCTAACCCCCTCATGATTACATTAGTATCTCCAGTTTTTCCTAGTTTAATTACTTTGTGATCATAGACCTTAAATTTTCTAAAACTAATCATTTTTCTAAGTAAATCACACAGCTGCTATAACTTTTCTCCACCCCATGCTGTATTATATGAAATTGGTATTCAAACACACCCAGATATTTTTATTTATTTATTTATTTTTAAACCCTTAACTTCTGTGTATTGGCTCCTTGGTGGAAGAGTGGAAGGGTGGGCAATGGGGGTCAAGAGGCTTGCCCAGGTTCACACAGCTGGGAAGTGTCTGAGGCCAGATTTGAGCCTAGGACCTCCCATCTCTAGGCCTGGCTCTCAATCCACTGAGCTACCCAGCTGCCCCCTAAATATCTTGAAAATACTGAATTATATGTAAGATAGGAAATAGGGAGAGAATTGTATGAGCTCTCTTGCTGAGGAATGAAAAATCTTTTCTTAGTTTTAGCTCTTTTACCTCACTTACCTTATCCTATCTAATATTACCTTACTTTAGAGATTTTAACAAAGGAAAGGAAAAGGGAAAAATTACACAATAAAGAATTGCAAAGTTCAGAATACAAAGCAAACATATTCCAAAGCAAAACTAACAAAGAAACATCAAAATAGAAATACAAACACAAAATTTCATGTAAAACAATGTCATAAGTATACTATTCTTATAAACTAATGCAAAAAAGAATTCTATCAAACTACTGTAATGCATTAAATAGAAAACTTAGAAAAATACAATAAACACAACATTGCACAAGTGTTTACAAAAAAGTCAAACCAATCCATCAAAACTTACTTATAGGGGTTCCAGGTTAAGATGGCGGCAGAGTAAGAAGCAGCTCTTAACCTCTCCTGACCAAAACACACAAAACTCCTCAAGGGGACATAAAAACAAACCCAGACGAACGGAGGAACCCCACAACAGGGCACAGCGTGGAAGGTACGTGGAATCAAGGCATTTACATGCTATAAAGGGGTGAAACAGCTCTCACTAAATCGCGGGCTGAGCAACCACCCCACCCCCACCCCCTCCACACAAAACACCTATAGCGCCAAAGCCAGCTAAAAAGAAATAGAGCAAGTTTGGGGCAGCCATCGAGTCATTGGCAGCTCCGGGGCCTGTTCCTGAGAGCAGCAAGATTTAAGAGGCCAAAAAGCTAACGAACGCACACAAAATCTGAGTGCGGGAGCAGGGCGCTGAGAGGGGACGCAGGGTGCAGAGCGCGGGCTCAGGGTGCAGAGTGCGGGCTCAGAGCGCAGGCACGGGCGGAGGCATGGGTGGAGGCAGATACAGTCAGGAGCTAAAGCTCTGAAACCCTGAGTGGGGAACCAGTGCAGACTTGTATACGACTGTGGAAGCAGCGCCCTGAGACTTGTAAAGAAACCTCCAGCAGAGGATCAAGCAAAGGGGCCCACCAGGGGGCTTGACCGCGGACAGACCCTGAGCGCAAGGATAAACCTGAGAAGCTGCTGGGCTAACAATGGCTACCCAGTCTCAGGAAGTTCAGAAGAGAAAGATTAACAACAAGAAAAAGAAGTCTTTAACACTCGA
>NC_058132.1:492063101-492077417 GCF_016433145.1 Gracilinanus agilis
GCAAGACAGTGTATGATAAACCCAAAGAGCCCAACTTTTGGGACAAGAATCCACTATTTGAGAAAAACTGCTGGGAAATTTGGAAAACAATATGAGAGAGATTAGGTCTAGATCAACATCTCACACCCTACACCAAGATAAATTCAGAATGGGTGAACAACTTGAATATAAAGAGGGAAACTATAAACAAGTTAAGTGAACACAGAATAGTTTACTTGTCAGATCTGTGGAAAAGGAAAGACTTTAAAACCAAGCAAGAGTTAGAAAAAATTACAAAATGTAAATTAAATGGTTTTGATTATATTAAACTAAAAAGTTTTTGTACAAACAAAAACAATGTAGTCACACTCAGAAGGGAAACAACAAATTGGGAAAAAATCTTTATAACGAAAAACTCTGACAGAGGTCTAATTACTCAAATATACAAGGAGTTAAAGCAATTGTATAAAAAATCAAGCCATTCCACAATTGATAAATGGGCAAGAGACATGAATAGGCAATTTTCAGGTAAAGAAATCAAAACTATCAATAAGCACATGAGAAAGTGTTCCAAATCTCTAATAATTAGAGAAATGCAAATCAAAACAACTCTGAGGTATCACCTCACACCTAGCAGATTGGCTAAAATGAAAGAAGGGGAGAGTAATTAATGCTGGAAGGGATGTGGCAAAATTGGGACATTAATGCATTGCTGGTGGAGTTGTGAACTGATCCAACCATTCTGGCTGGCAATTTGGAATCATGCTCAAAGGGCTATAAAAGAATGCCTGCCCTTTGATCCAGCCATACCATTGCTTTGTTTGAACCCCAAAGAGATCATAGATAAACAGACTTGTACGAAAATATTTATAGCTGTGCTTTTTGTGGTGGCAACAAATTGGAAAAGGAGGGTATGTCCTTCAATTGGGGAATGGCTGAACAAACTGTGGTATATGCGGGTGATGGAATACTATTGTGCTAAAAGGAATAATAAACTGGAGGAGTTCCAGGCGAAATGGAGAGACCTCCGGGAACAGATGCAGAGCGAAAGTAGCAGAGCCAGAAGAACATTGTACACAGAGACTGATATACTGTGGTAAAATTGAATGTAATGGACCTCTGTATCAGCAGCAATACAATGACCCAGGACAGCTCTGAGGGATTTATGGTAAATAATGCTACCCACATTCAGAGGAAAGACTGCAGGAGAGGAAACATATAAGAAAAACAACTGCTTGAATGCATGGGTCGGGGTGGACATGATTGAGGGTGTGGACTCGAAACTACCACACCAATGCAACTACCAACAATTTGGAAATTGGTCTTGATCAAGGACACATGACAAAACTAGTGGAAATGTGCATTGACCATGGGTGGGGGGAGTGCGGGGAGCGAAGGGGAAAGGAGGAGCATGAATCATGCAACCATGTTAAAAATGAATATTAATAAATGTTTGAAAAAAACTTACTTATGCAAATACATTTAAAAATAGATGAAAATTCAAAACATCTTATTCTAAACTAAATCCTTATTATTATTTCATAAAACTCAAACTATTACATAGAACTGTGATTTTTCTATTCTCTGTTAAGAACTCATCAAACATCAACTACATACATAATTTACATACACATATGCATACAACATGGGCTTACTATACATGTACCCATACATATAATTTTACATACATGTTACATATACACATATATCTATACACACATATATATACTATGGTTTTTCTGCCCTATCTATGATACACACTATTTGCATATATTTGCATATCTATTTACATCTTTGTGTGATATACATGTACTATGTACTATGTAAGGTATGTTGTAGTGTATTTCAGTACCCTACCTTAACTTATCAACCTTAACCTCTAATCTGCCTAACTACATCCCTATATACTTCCTAATATCATCAAAACAGAACATCTGAACTCAGATATCCTATTTTAATAAAATCTCCTAAACTAAGCTATCTACCTATGCTACTACTATTCTAACCTACTTAAAATCTAAACAGCATCCATTTATCTACATGGACACTTACATATATAACTAAATCCTATAACAAGGAACTATTCATTTTTGGGAGACCATTAAGAGAAACAGAGTCTCAAATAGACATTTTTATCTGGACCCCATCAAAAGGTCAGCACAACCTGGCAGAGCCATGTGTTAATCTCTCTTTTCTATAAATTAGAACAAGACAGGATGGGTTATCTAAGAAAAAATCTGAGATTCCTCTTTTGACCCCTTTTATGATCCACACCTTTTCTTATTAGAAAGTAGTATAGTCTTATTGTAAAGCTTTAAGTTCTTAGCAAACCAACAGTCAAGAGGTTAACATTCTCTCCCTTGGTCAGAAATACAACTGCTTGGTCTCAAAAGTTGTTTCAAACAGCCAAGGTCGAAAAACTTCCTCCAACAGGGGCCTTCTGCCCCTGAGAAAACTATTCCCAGACATAGCTTACTGATAATGAGGCGGATAAAAAAATCCAACCTTGTATTTTATCTTTACCTTCACCTTGAAGCTACTTAAGCTTCTTTGTATTGTCTAACTAATTGCAGTGTCTGCGCTGTTGTAAAACTCTCTCTTTTGGGTGAAAGGGAATTTGACTTTCATATATATTAAACTAGTGACTCCATGGTTCTTTGGAGTACTTTGAGCTACTAAGCTGTGCTCCCAATCTGTTTCGTTCTTTTCATCCAATGTCCACCCTAGGCCACTCAGAAAAATCCTGGTGTGTAGAGCTGGCTCTCTATATTCATTGATTCACTACTTGAATCAATGTATCCCAACCATGTTTATGTTTATGTTTATATGTATATGTTTATGTTGTGTTCTGTTATGTTTCTGTTGTATGCAACATACCTGCCAAAACTTCAGATCCTCCATCTTATCATCTTCTCTGAAGAAATCTCTTCTTCTCCAAAATCCATGGCAGCAATGTGTACTCTTGAATGCATTGTAATATGAAAATATGCTATGTTACATTACTCAAAATCTTACAAACATTTGTCCATCGATCACTTGATCCTCTTCATTGAAAATTCTTTAAAAGTCCATGTTATTGTCCTCTCTAAATCGTCCGCTTTCTGCAATGCCCTCTATCATCTCTGGATCCTCCTCTTCTACAGGAATCTCCTCTTCCACTGGAATGATCCTCTCCTTACTGATCTTTCTGCCTAAAGACTTTATTTGACTTATGAAATCTCAGCTTTCTACCAACTCTTCTTCTTCTTCAATTTCTCCTTCTGCTTCTACTATTTCCACACTCTCATCATCAGTTCTATGAGCTAATTTTATATGAGAACAATGGAACCAATAATCTGTTCCTAATACTTTCACTGATGAAGGTGAAAATAATACAATAGTACAAGGATCAACCAACTTTCTTGTGTAGTCAATGTTTTGGAAAAATTTTTCACATATACTTGGTCACCTGGTTGAAAGTTATGGAGAGAATGATCAGATTGGATCAATACTTCCATATCATGCAATTCTCTAAGTCTTTGTTGTAAAGCAACTAAATATGAAACAATTTGACAATCTCCCCCCCAAGAGAGATGTATAAACAGCCTTATAAGTTTTTCCTTGCAATGGAGAATGACAAAACAGCATTTCATAAGATGATACATGCAAATCTGCTCTAGGTCTGTTACGCAGGAAAAACAAAGATATGGGAAGATTATCTGGCCATTTGAGATGAGTTTCAGCACAAATATTCCCCACCATATTCTTGAGTTCCCTGTTCAAATGCTCCACTTGACTTGAACTTTGTGGATGATAAGGAACATGATACTTAGGTGTTATTCCTAGATTCTCATACTCTTTTCAGAATACCTTGAGTAAAATGAGATCCTTTATCCAAGTCTATGGTAATAGGAACACCAAATCTAGGTACAATCTCCCTAAGCAGCTCTTTTACCACAAAGCTAGCTATGTTTGTAGTAGATCAAAAAGCTTCAGAACATTTTGTTAAATGATCTACAATTACAAGACAAAACTTATTTCTTCCAACTTTTGGCATGCTTATATAATCTATTTTCAAACACTTGAATGGGCAGTATGTCAAAGATCTACCACCTAAATCTTTCTTTCTGAATGCCCCTTGATTGAACATTTGGCACACAGAACAGCTACTACAGATCATATTTGCAATAGTACTTATTCCTGGTGCTACCCACTGTCTCTTAACAGAAGCCACAACAACTTGACCTTTTTAATGACCTTTTTAATGAATGGTTTGACATAAATAGGTGTAAAAATCTTTTGGTAATAGCAGTTTCCCAGTATCTGCAACCTATATATCATGTTCTTTCCTAGCTCCAAACTTCTTCTTCCATGTTTGAATCTCTGAGTCTACATAAGCTTATTGTAAATCAGCAGACTCAGTAGTGGAAAGATTCATTACATAAACTGGAGCATTCTGGGCTGCATACTTCACAGTTATATCAGCTCTATTATTTCCTTTAGATACTGAGTCTCTACCACAAGTATGACTTCTGCAATGGATCACTGCTAGCTGTTTTGGCATCTGGATAGCATCCAGCAACTCAGTTATTATTTCTGCATGTACAATTGGTTTTCCTGAAGTAATAAAACTTCACTCTTTCCAAGTTTTTCCTGTTGCATGACAAACTGAAAAAGCATACCGAGAGTCTATAATATTTGCACTTTCACCATCAGCTAGAAGACAGGTTTGCTTCAATGCCACTAGTTCTGCTCCTTGAGCACTAAGATTTCCAGGTAATGAATCAAACCACAGGGTCTCAAATTCTGTGACCACTGCAATACCAGTACAATGAAGACCATTACACAAATAGAAGAATCATCAGTGAACAAAACCAAGTCTGGATTTTCAATAGGAGTATCTTTCAAATCCATCCTAGGCATGACCACCAAATCAACAACTTCCACACATTCTTGAATTGGCTCACCATGCTTTGGTAAATCAGGAAGAAGTGTAACAGGATTTAATACACTACACCTCTTTAACTAGATGTTCTCAGTACTCAGGAGAATCATTTCATATTTAGAAATTTTTTTATCTGAATAAGCTTGAGTACAAAATTTTCTCATTAGTGTTTCTTTTGGATATGAAATAGTCAATGGACATCCCAAAACTAATTTCACTGACTTTTGGACTAATACAGCAATAGCACCTACCCCCCCCCCTTCCACCTTTAGACAAGGTACAGTTCCTGCAGCTCTGGGATCAAGCTGACAACTATAATACCCAATAGCTTGATAACTTTATTTCAAAGTCTGTGTTAATACCCCAGAAGCAATTCCCTTGGTTTCATTAACAAATAATTGGAATGGGGGGCAGCTGGGTAGCTCAGTGGATTGAGAGCCAGGCCTAGAGACAGGAGGTCCTAGGTTCAAATCTGACCTCAGACACTTCCCAACTGTGTGACCCTGGGCAAGTCACTTGGCCCCCATTGCCTACCCTTACCACTCTTCTGCCCTGGAGCCAATACACTCCAAGACAGAAGGTAAGGATTTAAAAAAACCAAATAATTGGAATAGTTTTGCATAGCCTGGGATATCCAAAGCAGGAGCATATAAAATGACTTCCTTAAGCTTAGCTAAGGCTTGCAGATATTCAGGCTTAAGTTTCAGAGGTTCCGGTTCTGTGTTCCTGGTCAAATCAGTAAGATATTTTGTTATTTGGGTGTAAACAGGTATCCACTGTCTACAGAACCCAGTTGTTCCAAGAACAGCTCTGAGCTGCTTCTTAGTTTTTGGAGCAGTTAGCTTTTGGATATCAGTTATTCTTTTCTATGTGATACTCCTTGAACCCTCTGAAAACATAAAACCTAGATATTGCACTCTTGGCAAAACCCACTGTCATTTTGCCTTGGAGATCTTATGTCCACAATTCCAACAAAAAAAAATCCTGCTGTCTCTAAGACGCATTTTTTTTTTTTTGCATTTTGGGATGCAAGGAGGATATTGTCCACAAAATGCACCAATTTTCTCTCCTTGAATGTTATACTTTTAAGGTTTCTGTTTAAAATTTGCAAAAATTGGCTAAGTGAATCTGAGAACTCTTGAGGTAAATGAGTCCACTGAGTCTTTTCCCAAGTAAAAGCAAAGATCTTTTGGGAATCCTCATGAATGGGAATTGAGAAAAAAACTGAGCATAAGACCACAACAGTGAAATATCTTGCCTGGCTTGGAATGGGAGAAATTATCACAGCTGGACTTGGTACAACAGGATGAGTTTTGATCACATAATCATTGACAGCCCTTAAGTCCTGGATGAAAACTATACACAGGTCTGCCATTCTCATCTAGCTTTGGCTTTTTAATAGGAAGAAAAGGAGTATTAAATTCTAAGAAGCAGGGAATTATCATCCTTTGTTGGATTAGGGATTCTATGATTGGTCTAATTCCCTTCTTTGCTTCTTTGGTCAAGGAATATTGAGGTACTCAAGGAACTGTTTCTCCCTTAGTCCTCACCCTGACTGGAGTAGCAGATTTTAAAAATCCTGCATCTGTAGAAGACTTTGACCAGAGATCCATAGGAATGTCATCAGATATTGGAAAAAACTGGATCTGAGTCCCCTTCTGTACTCACTGAATCTAAGAAAAGCAGTGGAAAGACTGAAAGATTCTTCTGGAAGTTGTAATGAAATTTCGCCAGTATAAGTACAGTGGATCGTAGCCCTCAGTTTACACAATAAACCTCCTCCTAAGAGATTCATTGGGCAATCTGGCATATGAAGAAAAGCATGTTCTATACTTGATGGACCTAAAGCAATCATCTTTGGTTGTAATTTTACTAATTTTTGTGGTCTTCCAGTAGCTCCTACTATTTCCATTGTACCAATAGCTTACAATTTTCAGGAGGAGTTTGTAACACTAATTTACTCACACCCGTGTCGAACATATCATAGATATGGTCTCCAATAGTCACAGACACATGTGGTTCCATGCTATTTGGTGGTTGGAATGTTTCCAATGCCAGAGCTAACACAATAACATCAGTACAAAGCTCATTCATCTCCTGTCCATCCAAGAACACATCTGCTCGTTAATAACTTCCATCAGAAGAGAGAAATCCACAAAATCTGAATCATAGATTTTTATTGCCCTCTTAAATTCTCAGATTACTTTTGTGATAATGAAATTAAATCTACCCTGCTCATTTAGATTTAATCACCAAAGGTGAAAACATCTCCAAGTTGGGTGGCCTGCAACCCACATGTGCTAGAGTGAGTGACGAATCAGAATTTACTGACTGCCTCCTGGGCAGTCCTAAGAAAAGCATCTGGTGTGGTTGAACATGTAAACTAAGAGGAAGACACAGGAAGTGATACAAAAGAAACTCCTTTAAAAGATAGCTGAGTGAGCTCAGCTGGGCCCTCTTCTGGTTCTTGCTTGGATGTGGAGGAGCATTGGACCTGGGACCCTGAGACCTTGGAGAGAATGCTCTTAAAACTCTCTCTTAGAACTATATGTGGTGAGTGAATAAGGCTGACTCCTTTAACTTCTCAGGAGGCACTAGGCTCCTGGAGGCTCCCTTTATTGGGAGAAGCCCTTGTGGCTAAACCCCTTGTTAATTGACTTTTAGGCTCTCCTTCTGGGTGTGAGGGAAATTTTAGGTTTTATATATATATATATATTAAGGTGTGGCCCCCAGGAATCAATAATTCAGATTGATTCCATAATTAAAATAGACCCAAGTCAGGATCAGGTTTAAGGTAGTTTATTTACAATTAGGAAGGTAGAAGGTAGGGAAATAGAGGGAGAGGCTAGCCCGGGCAGAGAGAGGATTGAAAAGCTAATTAAACTAGGCTACAAGCCAAAAGGCCTTAGGAATTAGGGAGGCAAGAAGCCTACTTAAGGTAGAGAGTCTGGAAATGCCAAGGTAGGCCAAGGAAGTCAGCCTAATTTACCCACATGACCATTCAGAGTGGAAACAGTCTGAGGTCTCAGCCAAGATCCTTCAGCACCAAGTTCAAAGCAGAACTCCCCAACAGGAAGTAACCAACATACTTGAAGAGATAGTGTCTTTCATCACTTCCTGTGGGTACACCTCTAATTCAAGTGGACAAATGACAGCCTCTACACTGATTTGGACTGCCCAAAGGGCACTCCCTTGTTCTTGATTTGTTACTTATTGTCACATGTGGGTAACTCATCTCCCCTCCCCACTAAGGGAGGTGGGGATGACATTATCTTTGATGGCTAGAGTTTTAACTATGAATGGGCTTGAGCTAATTCTATTTACACATGGGCCTCTGGAGTAAAGCCTAGACTTGAATACAAATCTAGCTCGTTAGTTTAGATCTCTTACTTTACCCTCTTCTCATCTCTCTACTTCCACTCTCTCTTCTATATTTTGTAAATAAACTTCCATAAAAGTCATTTTGACTTGAGGTTATTCTTTAATTGGGGATTGATAATTATTCAATTCCCTGGTGACCAAACCTTTTAATATTAATATATTCATCCAATGCAAACCCCTTTTTATCCCCTTACACTTTGTTTGGCTCATCAAAAAATCTGAGGATTCTCCTTTTGACTGCATCTAATTATGTAGCTGAGAATTGCTTATGTGATTTTAAATGAATGATTCCATTATCTGGTGAAACAAAAAGCAGGTCTCTTAAAGGAAGCAGGTTTTGCATTTAGTGCCTCTGTTACCCTTTCTAGCCTAGTGGGAGTCTTTGGTGTTGTATTGCTTCCCTCTTCTAATTGCCCAATACCATTCACATCAGCATATTTAAATTCAGAACCAGAACTTTCCCCATTTACAGTGATATTAAGAATAGTTGCATAACATTTTTCCATAGTATCAATGTTTTGTTATAATAATAACAGCATCTGTTTCATCTCAGAGTCCCTAAACACCATAGTAAAAACACCCTTGATTTTATATAGAGTAATCATGAAAATCCACTGAAATTTGTATACACAAGCCAAAACCATCAAAATTATAGGTATATAAAAACATACCTGTTGCATGGACAAACTCATCACAGGTCTTATCATTTCCCAGGCCAATAAGTTATAAAAAAATTCTGGGATCACTGTAAATAACACATAAGATATCAGCAACAAATAAACATACAGCATTTCCATTATCCACATTATCATTATAACTGTTAAACAGGAATAATCAGGGAACAAAAATATCTCTGTAAAATTTCCAGTCACTTTGAAAAAAACTCTGTCACAGATCTTTGTTGTCTGAAGTGCTGGACAGCAACTGCTGGCTTCAATTGACATCCCTCTGTCAAAAGTCTATTTGACTTGAGTGCTGAAGGGACAGTTGCTCTCAGGTGATGACTGATGGTTAAGCCTCCAGCAGCCACTGTGAAAATTTTATCACTTGTCAGTTCAAGATTCTCTGACCCAACTGCCTTTGAAATCAATACCAGGTCTTAGAGATTCCCTAAGGCTTTACCCCAAACCCCACTAGGTTCAGCCTTTCTGGCTCAGCCAAACTATAAGGAAGGGTGGTTTTGAGGATGGGATTAGATGGTTAAAATAGGCCAATATCAGAAGGATAACTGTTTGGGAAGGCCATCACAGTCAAGTGCAAGCAGTTAAAGCACACAGACCACTCAATAGCAGGGATGGATGTTGGATTTATTATAATAAGGAAAGGTGAAAAGGGAAGTTTGGATAATCCTACACTAAATATCAACTAACTAAACCCAGATCTACATGTTTCAGCACCAAAAGTCTTCACAGATTTGAGCTACCCTGATCCTTACCTATATGTCTAAATATCCCAGTCCCTAATATAGATAAACCTACACTAAACCAAAAACCCCCCTTTGATGGTAATAGAGGCAGTGGTAAATGGCAGGTTTTCAAAGCTCAGGGAGAGATCTTGGATCCACAGGGAACCCCAGACCTAATCTTACAGACAGATGGCCCAGATGGCTCAAGATCACACCAGGTAACTGTTATGGGGAAAATTAAAATTTAAGTATAAGTTAGAGCCAGGTTTGTCAGGCAAGTGATGGAGAGTTCCAAGCATAGAACAGTGAAGAAAGAGCCTTTTCTGAGAGAACTCTTATTGTAGCTGGTGGCAGTTAAGTGCAAACTTAGCCGCTTGAAGTAAAGAGCCCAGAAAAGTGATTATCTCCTGATGAAACCATCTACCCGTGGAAATATCAGGTGGAGCAGTGAATACAGTTCTTGTTGGTGGACATACTAGACTGGTTCAGATCCCTGACTTTACCCTTTTGTGGATTATTTGTTGTGGATCCTGGAAAGCCATGAACATCCCTGGAGCTGAAAAGGACCCTGTAGTGAGACAACCTGTGATAGAGACAGAGAAGTTTTTTGTCCTACCTTCTAACCCTGAACTTACCCATTAGACAGGTAGTTTTAGATTGACCTTTCCCTCAATACCTAACCCTTAAACTCTTAATAAACTATTTTACTTTACTTCCTGTACCTTCCTCAAACCCCAAGAAAGGACCCACAGAAGGATAGCCTTCAAATCTTGTCTTTCCCCAGCTTGAGTGGTAACCAGTAACTTAACTGACATTCATCAACCAGTGTGTTTTTATTCATATCTCACATCCCTTGTGTAGGTTTCCAGTTCTCCTGTGTATCCTGTCACTTGTGGACGTGTGGGTGTGTCCTGGCTATGTGTGTCACCCTTGTTTTACACTATGAAGGATAATGGGGAAAACCAGGGGAGTTAAACTAAAATATTATTTTTGGGCTCATTGGGGTGTGAGGGAGACAGGAATGACAGAAGGAAGGACCAAACAAGGTAGGGAGACTGGGTTTAACTGCTAAGAAGGTATCTGTTAACAGAAGTGGCCGTTAGGCCCTAACTGTCACTCTGCACCATCTAGGCAAGGCCTATGGAAACTAGCAGGCAAAAGGCAAGAGTTTATAACAATTTTAATTAAGGGAACTATGGTAAAGGATGGGAATAGGGGTTTCTACACTTTCAAACTAAGGGCAAACCACAGGGTCAGGGGAGAGACTTTTCTACACTCAACTGAGACCTAAGCATAACAGGGCCCAGAGAATAGCAGGACTGAGGTGGGTATCCTCACAGCAGAGTCCAGACTCACTCCAGCAATGTTCCAGCTGCTCCAGGACCACTAGCAGTGCTCTTTCAGGTGGATAGATTCTGGGAGCTAACCCAGCCCAAGTTAACCTACAACTCAGGCTGAGATTAATAGTCTCTACCAAAATCTCCCACAAGTAGATGTCAGTCTTCCTTCAGGATCTCTGGAAATCTGAGGTCTCCTAGGGTCAGCTGCAACTTGTCCCAACCACCATGGAATCTGTCTCAGAGAGCAAGCAAGGCACTTCCTCCTTTTCCATTCCATTTGGAATTCTCCAGCCCTTCCTGATAGGTCTCCTACCTAATGACTAAGTAATCCTCCTACCAACAGAAGGCAGTTACATTATTCATTTGGGTGAGAGGGGAAACAGGAAGTGAGACCTTGGGTGGCCAGAGTACACTGGAAACAGCTCTGAAATCAAAATTCAATTTGAGCTCCTCAGTGGTTGACTAAGAGCTGAAAGTTCCAAACCTATCAAGAAAGACTTCTCCCTTCCCTAGATCAATGAGAAAAATCTTGTGTGTTCTAAAACTACAATAGCTTTTTCTTTTTTGATCTGTCGACATTTATTTTTTTTAATTTTTTAAACATTTATTAATATTCATTTTTAACATGGTTACATGATTCATGCTCCTACTTTCCCCTTCACCCCCCCCCCCCGCTCTCCCCCCACCCATGGCCAACGCACATTTCCACTGGTTTTAACATGTGTCATTGATCAAGACCTATTACCAAATTGTTGTTAGTTGCATTGGTGTGGTAGTTTCCAGTCTACATCCCCAATCATGTCCACCTCAACCCATGCCTTCAAGCAGTTGTTTTTCTTATATGTTACCTCTCCTGCAGTCCTTCCTCTGAATGTGGGTAGCGTTCTTTACGATAAATCCCTCAGAAATGTCCTCTGTCATTGCTTTCTAATGGTACAGAAGTCCATTACATTCGATTTTATAATAGTATATCAGTCTCTGTGTACAATTTTCTTCTGGCTCTGCTCCTTTCACTCTGCATCAGTTCCCGGAGGTCTTTCCAGTTCATCTGGAACTCCTCTAGTTTATTATTCCTTTTAGCACAATAGTATTCCATCACCAGCATATACCACAGTTTGTTCAGCCATTCCCCAATTGAAGGACATACCCTTCTTTTCCAGTTCTTTGCCACCACAGAAAGCACAGCTATAAATATTTTCATAAAAGTCTGTTTATTTATGATCTCTTTGGGGTACAAAACCAACAATGGTATGGCTGGATCAAAGGGCAGGCATTCTTTTATCACTTTTGGGGCATAGTTCCAAATTGCCATCCAGAATGGTTGGATCAGTTCACAACTCCACCAGCAATACATCAATATCCCAATTTTGCCACATCCCCTCCAGCATTCATTACTCTCCCCTTCTTTCATTTTAGCCAATCTGCTAGGTGTGAGGTGATACCTCAGAGTTGTTTTGATTTGCATTTCTCTAATTATTAGAGATTTAGAACACTTTCTCATGTGCTTATTGATACTTTTGATTTCTTTACCTGAAAATTGCCTATTCATGTCTCTTGCCCATTTATCAATTGGGGAATGGCTTGATTTTTTAAACAATTGATTTAACTCCTTGTATATTTGAGTAATTAGACCTCTGTCAGAGTTTTTTGTTATAAAGATTTTTTCCCAATTTGTTGTTTCCCTTCTGAGTGTGACTACATTGTTTTTGTTTGTACAAAAGCTTTTTAGTTTAATATAATCAAAACCATTTAATTTACATTTTGTAATTTTCTCTAACACTTGCTTGGTTTTAAAGTCTTTCCTTTCCCACAGATCTGACAAGTAAACTATTCTGTGTTCACTTAACTTGTTTATAGTTTCCCTCCTTATATTCAAGTTGTTCACCCATTCTGAATTTATCTTGGTGTAGGGTGTGAGATGTTGATCTAGACCTAATCTCTCCCATATTGTTTTCCAAATTTCCCAGCAGTTTTTCTCAAATAGTGGATACTTGTCCCAAAAGTTGGGCTCTTTGGGTTTATCATACACTGTCTTGCTGATGTCATTACCCCCAAGTCTATTCCATTGATCCTCCTCTCTATCTCTTAGCCAGTACCATATTGTTTTGATGACTGCTGCTTTATAGTATAGTTTAATATGTGGTACTGCTAGGCCCCCTTCCTTCACATTTTTTTCATTATTTCCCTTGATATTCTTGATCTTTTGTTATTCCAAATGAAATTTGTTATAGTTTATTCTAATTCAGTAAAGAAGTTTTTTGGTAGCTTGATAGGTATGGCGCTAAATAAGTTAATTAATTTGGGTAGAATTGTCATTTTTATTATGTTAGCTCGTCCTACCCATGAGCAATCAATGGCTTTCCAATTATTTAGATTCAGTTTTATTTGTTTGGAAAGTGTTTTGTAGTTGTTTTCCTATAAGTGCTGTGTTTGTTTTGGTAGATAGATTCCCAAGTATTTTATATTGTGTAGGGTGATTTTAAATGGTGTTTCTAATTCTACCTCTTGCTGTTCTAATGTGTTGGAAATATATAGAAATGCTGATGATTTATGTGTATTTATTTTGTATCCTGCAACTTTGCTAAAGTTGTTGATTGTTTCTACAACCTTCTTAGTTGATTCTCTAGGATTTTTTAAGTATACTATCATATCATCTGCAAAGAGTGATAGCTTAGTCTCCTCATTGCCTATTTTGATACCTTCAATTTCTTTTTCTTCTCTAATTGCTACTGCTAGTGTTTCTAGTACTATGTTGAATAGTAGAGGTGATAATGGGCATCCTTGTTTCACTCCTGATCTTATTGGGAAGGCTTCTAATTTATTCCCATTGGATATAATGCTTGTTGATGGTTTTAGTTATATACTGCATATTATTTTTAGCAAATGTCCTTCTATTCCTATACTTTTCAGTGTTTTTGGTAGGAATGGATACTGTATTTTGTCAAAGGCTTTTTCAGCATCTATTGAGATAATCATGTGATTTTTGTTTGATAGACTATTGATATGGTCAATTATGTGGATGGTTTTCCTAATGTTGAAACATCCTTGCATTCCTGGTATAAATCCCACCTGATCGTGGTGGATGATCTTCTTAATTACTTGCTGGAGTCTCTTTGCTAGTGTTCTATTTAAGATTTTTGCATCTATGTTCATTAGGGAGATTGGTCTAGTTTTCTTTCTGTGTTTTTGATCTCCCTGGCTTTGGAATCAGTACCATATTTGTGTCATAAAAGGAATTTGGTAGGACTCCTTCTTTCCTTATCATATCAAATAATTTGTATAGTATT
>NC_058132.1:492082388-492121139 GCF_016433145.1 Gracilinanus agilis
GTTGTCGAGTGTTAAAGACTTCTTTTTCTTGTTGTTAATCTTTCTCTTCTGAACTTCCTGAGGCTGGGTAGCCATTGTTAGCCCAGCAGCTTCTCAGGTTTATCCTTGCGCTCAGGGTCTGTCCGAGGTCAAGCCCCCTGGTGGATCCCCTTGCTTGATCCTCTGCCAAAGGTTTTTTTTACAAGTCTCAGGGCGCTGTTTCCACAGTCCTACACCCATCTGCCTCCACCCACCCCTCCTTGGAGCCTGAGCTCTGTGCCCGCCTGAGCTCTGCTCCCGCACTCTGCGCCCTAAGCCTGCGCTCAGATTTCGGGTACATTCTTTGGCTTTTTGGGGTCCCAAATCTTGCTGCTCTCAGGAACAGGCCCCAGAGCTGCCAATGACTCGATGGGTGCCCCAAACTTGCTCTATTTCTTTTTAGCTGGCCTCAGTGCTACAGGTGTTGTGTGTGGAGGGGGTGAGGGTGGGGTGGTTGCTCAGCCCGCGATTTAGTGAGAGCTGTTTCACCCCTTTATAGCATGGAAATGCCTTGATTCCACGTACCTTCCACACTGTGCCCTGTTGTGGGGTTCCTCTGTTCATCTGGACTTGTTTTTATGTCCCCTTGAGGAGTTTTGTGTGTTTTGGTCAGGAGAGGTTAAGAGCTGCTTCTTACTCTGCCACCATCTTAACCCGGAACCCCCTCTTTTTATTTTTAAAGGCCTAATGAATTCCCTCCCCCTTCTTCTCCCCTCCCTTTTTTGACCTCCGCACTCCCCTGCTCCCTTTGGTTTATCCCTTCTGACTTTCTCAGCAGGGTTAGATAGAGTTTTTTATCCCAATGGATAATATAGCTACTCTTCCCTCTCCGGGTTGATTACACTGAGAGTAAGGTTTAAATATTACCTTTTAATGCTCTCTTCCTCTCCTTCTTATAATAGTATTTGTCCCCTCCCCATGCCATGCCCTCTTTGTGTGTAATAGAATATCCTATTTTTCTTATTCATTCAAGTTTCTCTTGGTGTCCCCTACTATTCACCCCCCTCTTTCCCACCCCCCATGTCATCTTAGACCATTTAGTATTCCACCCTCTCCCTATGAATTATTCTTCTGATTGCTATAATAGTGAATACTATAATAGTGAAGAGAGTTCACTACAGAGAATTATACATAGTATTTCTCCACATAGGAATACAGATAATTAGATCTTATTGAAGCCCTTAAAGAGTCAAATTTAAAACATTATGAGTTTTCTTTATTTCCCTTCTGTTTCTTATTTACCTTTTCATGTTTCTCTTGATTTTGGTGGTTGGATATCAAACTTTCCATTTAGTCCTGGTCTTTCCTGTGCAAATACTTGGAAATCTTCAATTTTGTTGAATGCCCATACTTTCCCCTGGAAGTATATAGTCAATTTTGATGGGTAGGTGATCTGTGGTTGAAGGCCCAGCTCTCTTGCCTTTCTGAATATCATATTCCAAGCCTTGAGGTCTTTTAGCGTGGAGGCTGCCATATCCTATGTGATCCTGATTGGTGCTCCTTAATATTTGAATTTTCTCTTTCTGGCTTCTTGTAAGATTTTTTCTTTTACTTGGAAACTCTTGAATTTGGCTATTATATTCCTGGGGTTTGTCCTTTCTAGGTCTAGTGTAGAGGGTGATCTATGGATCCTTTCAATGTCTATATTGCCCTCTTGTTGTAGAACTTCAGGGCAATTTTGCTGAATAATTTCTTTTAGTATGGAGTCCAAGTTTCTATTAATTTCTGCCTTTTCTGGAATACCAGTGATTCTCAAATTGTCTCTTCTAGACCGGTTTTCTTGGTCTGTCACTTTCTCATTGAGATATTTCATGTTTCCTTCTATTTTATCAGTCTTTTGACTTTGTTTTATTTGTTCCTGCTGTCTTGAGAGATCATTGGCTTCTAATTGCTCAATTCTAGTCTTTAGGGACTGGTTTTCCTTTTCAATCTGGTCATTTATGGTCTTCAGTTGACTTGCCTCACTTTCCAATTGTGAAATTCTACTTTTTAAACTGTTATTTTCTTGCCAGATCTCTTCCATATTTCTCATCATCTCAGATTTGAACTCTTCAATAGTTTATAACCAGTTTTCATTATTTTGGGAAGGTTTGGATATGATTTCTTGTTTGTTCTCTATTGTCTGTATTTTCTCTGTGTAAAAGTTGTCGAGTGTTACAGAGTTCTTCTTGATAATCTTTCTCTTCTGGGCTTCCCGATTTTGGCTTGCCATTGTTAGACCTATGCCTTCTGCGCTTTATCCTCACACTCAGGGTCTGTCTGCGCTCTCTAGGCTCCTGAGGTCTCAGGTCTCATTGTTCTCAGGGTCGAGCCTCCTGGTCATCCCTGGTCTGCCCCTCTGCCTGAGGCTCCTTCAGCAGTCTCTGGGTGCTGCTTCCACAGCCATGCTCCCATCTGCACAGGGTCCCCACTCGAGGTCCAAGCCTGCGCTCAAGATCCTTGTCCGCACCTAGGGCAATGCCTTCACCTGCACCAGTGCTCAGGAAAGTCTGTGTGCATTCTTTAGCTTCTTGGGGTCCTAAGTCTTGCTGCTCTCAGGAACAAGCCCTAGAGCTGCCAGTGACTTAATGGGTGCCCCAAACCTGCTTTAACTCTTGTGGGTTGGCTTTGGCGCTGTACGTGGTGTGGGGAATGGGGGAGGGGCTTCTTCCTCTCATGTTTTAGTGAGAGCTGTTTCACCCCTTTATAGTGTGGAAATGCCCCAATTCCATGTACCTTCAATGCTGCGCCCTGTTGTGGGGTCCCTTCGTTCATCTGGATTCGTTTTTATGTCCCCTTGAGGAGTCCTGTATGCTTTGGTTAGGAGAGATCAAGCAGCTGCTCCTTAATCTGCCTCAATCTTAACTGGAAGTCTCTACTATAGCGTTTTGAAAAGACCTCAGGAACAGGGTTTTTGTTGTTTCTTGTATTTAGCCTCTTGTTTGTTGATTTATTGTTAGTGTTGCTAAAGAATTGTTATGTTTACTCTGTATTAGTCAATCCATTGTGGCTAATAGCACTAATACCACTATATTAACACCAAGTTTATTTGTTGTACAAATATTTACTAGTGTAATCAAGATCTTATTGACTGCATTATGTATGGTATTTGGCAAGTAGTGGTGTTTGTTCCCTACCTGGTTTTTAAGTGTATACCTAAATATAGTAGGATGGCAATAGATTTTAAAGTGGCACAACCTGTATGGAATAGTACTGTGTTGGACATTGTTGCTCATATCCCTGTTGTGTTATTGTGTGTCTATGTTCTGTATAGGATTCAGAGGCTATTCTATTGTATAGGATACACTATTAAAGTAATTGTGACATGGTTATTCAAGGTAAAGCTGATCATGAAGCTAATTCAATTGAAAATAGACAATATGGAGTTATATATTCAGCAGAACAATAACTTTCTTCTGGCACAATCTAAATATGGGGAAGTATCTGACAACATGGCAAGTGGTGAGACTAGGTTAATGCAAGAACATAAGACCCAGGACAGTGATGGCACGCCGATATCTCTTTTCCCTTTGTGTGACCTTCCTGTACTTAGAGACAATGGTATATTTCACATTAAGCAGCACACGAGATTTAAGGCTGAGGACATTGACTCAATTAAATGGAAAGCACCCAAATTCTATGATAAACTGGCTAAATTGATAAAGGTTTTGTGATCTGTGGTGAAAATATATGACACAGATTTGAATGATTTTGGTTTGTATTAGGGGAAGTGTTATCAAAGCATGATAGACAAAAATTTGTGGAGGAAACTAGGACAACTCAAGGTTTGACAACATCTCTGGAGAACTGGTGAGAGCTTGACCTTAACTCAGTTGCAAATTACCACTTGCTGAAACATTATGAATGCAAACAATGTGGGAAGACATTCAGGAAGAGCCCCAATCTTGCTCAACATCAGAGAATCCACACTGGGGAGAAACCTTATGAAGGCAAGCAATGTGGGAAAACATTCAGTCAGAGCTCTGCTTGACGTACATCAGAGAATCTATGCCATGTTAAGTCAACCTGCCAGGGGCCATCAAACCCCACCATGAATGACAAGGTCTCCAGAGGAGCCTAGAACTGCAAGGCGGATTCCAGGGAGGATGGTCACTCCAATTCAAGATTCCCCCATGTGACTATTCTCTTAATTATAATCAATATCTCTACTCAGACCCAGGAAAATATAGAGGGTCATTATAGGTTATTACTAGAACCCTTACGGACCCCCCAACAAACTTCTAGAAAAGCCTCACCTTTAGATGTCATGATACAGAAATTCCCCTAAAAATCACTCCATAACAAATATTATGCATTTAAGTGCACTGTTATATTATATATTGTTATAATATTAACATGCTTGTCAATAATATAATTAATCATAACTATATTAACATTGTTATAAAATAGATTATACATTATAATAATATTAATGCTATCATAATCAAATACATATTAATTGTGACATCAAATTATGTGGGTTATGTATTTATGTTAGAATTTCATATTCTGCATTTAAATGCATTGCTATAAATTATGTATCACTGTAACAATATTAGCATTATTATTAACAATATAATTGATTATAATTGTTGTAGTGATATTAACATTATGAGAATACAAATTTGACTTTTATGCTTTTAATTTTTTTTTCTGTAGACATACTTCATTTTTATACATAATTACTCAATGACAAATAGTATTTTTATACATGTTAATTTTCAATGGGATTTCACAATAACAGATTAATAATGCTTGAGCTTCTTTTTTCCTTAATAGCTTTAATTTTTACATTTTTATCTCAATTCCAATTTACTCAATTAACCTTTAAGGGATAGTCAGACAGTCAATGCAGCAGGCATTATTTGATTAAGATCTAGTATCTTAAGGCTTAGTTTTAAGTGGTTACAATAGATGTTAATTTTGCTTTTTGGAATATTTTTTGGAATAAAGATAACCACTTAAATTGAATCAAATATTTGTATATGATGTATCATCATTTTTTAACTTTAAAATTTAATAAAAGGATAGTTTTGAAAAATTTTGGAAATTTAGAAAGCTTTAGAAAATTCCTAAACAATTTTTCCTTTGTTTTAACTGTCTCTTTTTTCTCTATATTTCTTTTTTGTTTTATAAGTGTACCTAAACAGTTTAATTTAACCCAATTTTGAAATTTAAACCAATTCTTTTAATGTTTTACATTTAAACTATTTATTAGTAATATCTGTTGTTTCCCTTTTGTATTTTAAATTGGCACTCCATTTGTGGTGAATTAGGGAAACTTGAATATTTGAACAATATTATAGATGTTATAAAGTTGATATTAGCTTCTTATTCATTTTTTCACTTTACAGAGTTTAAGTTGGCACAAGGTTCTCAAGCAGTCACACTTGAGTGGTCACTGTTCCTCCTGTCTCTGTATCACAAGTGGCTGGTTGTTCTACATATTTTGTTCTTACCCATAATTTTATATATATATATATGTGTGTGTGTGTGTGTGTGTGTGTGTGTATAAAACAAAATGCATATTAGTCCTTAGATCATGAATTTCTTCTCATACATTACACATAATTTAAAATAATTTTTATATCCTAATCAATTATAATGCTGTCCAAATTTCTATCCATAATATACCAAATTCTTAATGCATATATCATTTTTGTATTTACCAATTTTTGAAACCCTAATATTAATTATATTTTTACCTCTTGGTTAGTATAGTGGTACATGTTTTAGAATAACAATTTTACATGCTCATGTGTCACCCAAAATTTTTGATCATACAAAATCTTCTTTATATTATATCACATCTTTTAATAAGTTGATATTAAATTCTTATATGCTTTATACTCATATTTGCAATTCTCAAATTCAGTTTGACAAGAATTTTTGGCAAGTCTAATCATTCAAATCTATACTCACACATTGCAAGTCCTAATAGATAGTTTTTTAAATATAAGTTTTATACATTCTCAAATTTAGCTGAAATTCTATTTTATAACTGGTAGCTAATGAACTTACACTACCATCACTACCTATTCAAATCCTTAGCAAATATATATTCTAATGGGTAGAGAAAGGGCCATGAGTTTTGGGAAAAGTGGGTAATGTTTTTTGCCTTCTTAGAACTACTTCCTGCTGAACTGGAGAGGCATGGATGATTCACTCTCAGCATATGATTTTCTCATGGACCAGTCTCTGTCTAAAGGATCATCTTTTGAAATGTAAGCCAATTGTATTGTTTTGAAAATCTTTAAATTAAATTTTTTCTAACATCAGTATGATTAATTGTAGTATTCAGAATTGGGGGTTATAGTTTTTTTTCTAGCTTTGGCTGAGTTCCAAAAAGCTGTTAGAGGTTTTAGAATCTTGAGAGAGGCAGTTGACTGGATCTTCCGTGAAGGGAGGAAGTCAATGAGCGAGCTCTTAGAGTATCTAGCTTCAATATTGAAATTTAGCCTAGCATTGATATATTTACTTAAGAAATTATTATTTAGATAGACCCTTTATATCTTCCTTTCCTAATACCACCCTGCCTTCCCTCCCTTACCTTAGTGGCTGTGGAGTTTATAAGGAGAGTGATTAGAGAGGAGTTAAATCTGTGAAGAGTTATCTAACTGACAGCATTATCTATAATTTAATCAAATCATCATTTATTCCTTCAGATAGCATTTTGTAAAACTGAATAAGGCAGGTCCTTACTCAGATTCCATCTTCACTTCCCTTCCCCCACCTGAGGTTCCTGAGATAACTGATAGGGCCTTCCTTTAACCCACCTTCCTAACAAACATTCTTCAAACAATTAAACCCTTTGTGTTTCAATAGTTCTATTTAGTGTATTTTGTCTGTTAGTTATCAAGAGGGGAGAAGAGGGAAAGAGACAACATACTCTGGGCTTAGAGGGTAGCTGGGGCATCCATCTTGAAGGAAGGTGTTACTTCAAAATAGGTCCCTTCCTGTGAAATTAACTAAAGCCTGTTTGTTAATTTCAGTCTAGTCTATTACCCTCAGCTTGTGTTTGAGTCTAAGTCCCAGTCTGTAAGCCTGCTGTGTTAGCCTGTTTAATTTAACTTCTTTCTCCCAAGAAGATCTCTGTTTCCCTTCTATGTTATACTCCTGACTTCAGTCCTATTATACCCTGAATCTCCTTTAATCCCAGCCTACCTGTAGCCTAGTTTATCCACATACCAAGTCTCCAACATCCTCCTTTCAATTCCCTTACCCCAAACACCTTTCCTCAAATTACCCCCATAACATAATGGTAGGTTGAACTCATAGTTGTTTAAAGAAGCTTTTTCACTTTTGATTAAGCACTGAGTTAGATTGATGGTTTTGACTAGCTAGGAAGGTTTGAGCTGCACTTTGGTACTTCTGTACACAACTGAGAATCATTGCTTTCTAGGTAGCTGTCTGAATGTTGTTTTCCTTAGATTGCATTCTAAAATCCTTTGTGATTTTCATTTTATATATGTGTGTGTGTGTGTGTGTGTGTGTGACACACACACACACACACACACACACACATATATATACATATATATCAGTATTTAACCTGTTGATAGGATTCAAAGGTGGTATCAATTTGTCCCTTTTTCTGTCTTTGAGATTTCTATGTTCCCTTTCTAAAAGCCAGTGAGAAACGGAAAGAGAAAATTTTGACAGATGAGTTTATTCGACTCTTGTCTTAATGAGAGCATAGAGTAACCAATTAAAATTATCTTAGAGTTTAGGAGATTCAGAGATCCATTAAGAATGTTGTTTCCTCACAGAAGAAAAACAACTGCTTGAACACATGGGTTGAGGTGGACATGATTGGGGATGTAGACTCAAAACAACCACATCAATGCAACTATCAACAATTTGGAAATAGGTCTTGATTGGTGAAACATGTTAAAACCAGTGGAAATGCACGTTGGCTATGGGGGAGGAGAAGGTCAGGGGGTGAAGGGGAAAGTAAGAACATGAATCATGTAACCATGGATAACTTTTCTAAAAAATAAAAAATTATTTAAAAAAAAAGAATGTTGTTTCCTGAATTTCCCAAATGGCCTCTGTCTGTCTCCTTCATTCTTCTGGAGTGAAAGAAAAAGAGAGAGATTGATTTATTTTTCCCATAATGTAACCCTCCCATTGTGATCACAGACAGACAACATACAGACACATTATGGAACACAGAACACATACTAATTATGGACACATCTCCTGGGTATTTCATGCATACTCTGACAACCATAAAACATAAATTATATAAATTAGATTTTTCTTTTCATCCTGGCATAAAGATCAATTGTTACAAATCATATCTACATGACTAAAGAAATCTGTGGAAAAAAGGAGGCTTGTTAATAATGAAGGAAGAGGGAGTAAAAGAATGAATCAGAAAAGGGGTTAAGTAAAAAAAGGAAGCTGGGCTGACATTGACAAATCTTGTTTTTTAATTACTTTTTGATGCTTCAATAGATTTGAACTGTGGGGGATTTTTTGCTTAACTATATTTCCTAGCAGGTTTCTGAAAGTCACTAAGATTTCTTATGGAAATGTTCTGTGGTTTTACTACATGGAATCTTTCCCAAAAAAAACAAAAACAAAAAAACAACTATGAATAGGACCTGTTTTTCTGGCTGGAAAACAGAGAGAGAAAAAAATTTGGAGTAGCCAGCCACTTCTGAAAGGAGGGGTGAAGGAAAAACTTTTGGTCATTTTAAATTTGCCATCTCTAAGAGAATGCCAGTGTAAGAATGGGATTTGTGCAAGGGGGATGGGACAGAAGGAGTCAGAGAAGGAGTGACTGACAGTTGGTGACAGTTCATGACAGTTGAGACCAGAGAGAATTCTGGGACATTCTCTGGAGGAGGAAGGAGGAAGAAAAGGCTTCTGGAGGGGTCTGAGAGAGGGAAGAGGTGGACATACCAGTTCAGACCCAGTCCTGAGGGCTTCATGAGGATCTTTCTTCAGACACTGAAACCTGGATTCCCTGGTCAGCCATTCCATCGCTTTTCACCAGTCAAGACTTCAACCATAGAGTCAGATAAGTGTTTGGACTCCATTTTGGGAGCAATCTCTTACTCTCCTTCCCCCATTACCCATCCTTGCTGAGAGACCCTTTCCAGTCTAACTTACAACTATAGAAAGGATAGAAATAGAAATATAAATAGGAGAAGGGTTGAGGGGAGAAGCTTAGAAGTGGGAACCATTGGGTTTCCCACTTAAGTGACGGACCCCATAGAAATAGAGAAGAGGACTCTCCAAAATCCCTCTGCCCTTCACCCCTTTCCCCAATCCCTGAATTGTGATCAATAAAAGCCATTCATCAGTCAGATAGCATTCCAGAGTACCTGAGAGACAATGAGGGAGAGGGAAATCACAGCTTGGTCTGGCTGCCTCCGTCTTGGAGCCAGACCATCCACTGTGAAGTTGACTGACCTTGGGGGAGGCTTGTGTGAGCCCTGCCCTCATTCAGAATCGGATTGGGGTACCACATACCTCATCTTATAGGGAAGCCTCACCCCAACTCCTTTGGGGCACCACAACCATCCAGGTCACTCAGTTTCGGGGTGACACCCCCTTGAAGTCTCTCAGAGAATATATTTGGTGTGAGGGGAGAGCTAAAAGAGTCTCACCTCACAGACTCTCTCTCTCCCTTCTCTCATAACATTGGTAGCTGGCTCTCATTTATAATTACACCAGGCTGTTGATGGTTGTTTAGCCAAACAGGAGAGCCCCATCCTCTAAAAGAGCCTCATGAATAGTGTCAAAGGCATCCCTAAATAGAGTCCAAAAAAAGATTTCTATTGGGATCTGTTCTGGTTTGTGATCAGTATAATAAGATTTTAAATCAAAGCCAATTTTCCCCCCATGTCTTTAAATTTACTGTACCTTCATTAGGAAACTATGGACTACAAGTCTGAATAATAGTCAATTGTTGCTTGCTTATTTTTATATCCCTTTTCTCTAGGGTATGCTTAATAATTTCAATAGAGTTTTCTTTCCTTTGATTCACTGCATCCCATATTGTCCTTTTTATCTAAAAAGTTCTGGATTACTCATCCCTCTTTCCTTACTCTCACTGGCAAGGGGACCTGCAGCATCCTGGATGAGAGCCTATCTGTCTGTTGGGAAGTGTGCTCAGCTTTTTGGGGGGTTAGGGGGCTTACCTATCCAAGAATCTCTAGTCAGGGCGCCATCAATGTGATAGTTTAACTACCACAGGTCCAGGAAATCTCAGTAGTGGGACAGAGTCAGCATGTTAAGACAAATGAAAGACAGTCTAAACCTCAGCCAGGTAGGCATCATTAATACTACTCTGCATGGAAATTCATTTTCAACATACATCTTTTCTTGAAGAAAATGGATTAGGTCACATTAACTTTGTTACTAACAACTCTCCATTCTCCAGTAACTTCCAATATTTTTAAAAGGTATGTTTTGATATGTTTCCCAGGCTACGGGGTGGAGAGAACAGTTGGAAGATGTACAGGCCTTTACACGGAAGACCACTTCTCCATTTTTCATCCATTGTAATGTACAGAATTAGGGATCAGGACAGAGTTTTATTGTTTCTGGTTGCTCATTACATAAGCTTCTGTGTATCAGAATGGAAAAATCCAGGTGCAGTTTGTCAGAGTTTAAAATCTTAAACATTAACTCACTATTTTCTGGTTTGTTATGGAGTAATTTTTAGGGGAACTTCTATATCATGACACCTCAAGGTGGGGATTTTCTAGGAGTTTGTTGGGGGGTCTGTAAGGGTTTTAGTAATAACCTATAATGATCCTCTATATTTTCCTGGGGCTGAGTAGAGATGTTGATCATCATTAAGAGAAGTCACGTGAGGGAATATTATATTGGGGTGACCATCCTCCCTAGAATCTGCCTCGCAGTTCTAGGCTCCCCCCTGAGACCATGTCATTCAGGATGGGTTTGATGGTCCCTGACAAAAACTTAAGTAAACCAGAGTGAAAAATCAATCATGAGTTCCAGTCATGCTGATAATCAGAGAATATACAATGGTGTGGTGAAAATTTATGACACCAATGCAAAAACTCCAAGCTAAATAGGTTTATTGAGGCCAAACTCCTATTAAAGCTGAACCCTGGTTTGAATCAAGACCAGAGACCCCAAGACTTAGAAGATATCCTCTTTAATAGAAGTCTGATAATATACTGTCCCAAAAGACAGAAGAAAGAGAAGCTGAAGTGAAGGAAGAACTTTCACCTCATCTTCTTTCTTCTCCTCCACAGATCCACACAGCTCAAAGCCTCCTTATGAGCAGAAAAATTGCCACAAAGCCTGGGCAGCAGACTAAATAATAGTAGAGATGTCTATCCTTTGAGGAGCTGACAGCAAGTGTCTCTTGATAGAAGATTGTATAGGGTACCATTTAAAACTGTGAATTGAGATTGGATAGGACTGTAAAAATGAATTGTAATGTAGTATCATTTAAATTCACATGTTTTCTTATAAAAATGAGTATATTTGACCTTATATAGATAGTACAGACTTTAATGAAAAGTGGTCTTAAAAATTGATATGTAAGTGATATGTTTAGAAACTGTAAAAATAAGTATAATTGTAGCAGTTATGTTACACTAGTTTCTGTGTCCCATCAGGCTGAAGTGTCAAACTGATAGATGCATTATTTTCTGGCAGATAATTTGGTAATGCATTCAACTGAATAGAAATAATTTGATTGTCAATTATTTTCTTTCATATTTTAAATCCATATCATCTGTTATCTTTTAATTTTTCCTTATAGGGATTTTTGGCCAAAAAATAAGTAGTTTTAAGATGATTCCTAGTGCCATGATATCATTCTCTTAGTGAATTAAAGCCTCTTTAGATATAGATGCCATGAAATGATTAAAGTATTTCACACTGTGATTAGAATGATTAAAGATTTAAGTATTTAATTGGACATTGTGGTAAAGCAAATAATATAATAAAAACCTGTTATCTCATAATGTTATCTATTTTTATTTGGTTGTAAAATTTCCCCTTATCAATAAATTGATCTAAAAGTGAACTATTATATGCTCCCTTAACTTCCTTACAGCATCACACTTTTATATCTAAATGATATACTCATTTGCACCTAATCTTTGAACAAGCTGAGAGCTCTATGTGAAAATACATGATTTCTCTTATGTAGAGCAAGAGAGGCACTCCATATGCCTTACCACATTGCTTACATTCATAAGGGTTTTTCCTAGTTTAATTCTATGATGCTGAGAAAGATTGGAGTTGTCTGAATGTTGTCTTACATTAACTTCATTCATGTTTCTCACATGTGGATTCTCTGATGTACAGCGAGACTGAATTTCTGATAGCATGTCTTTCCACATTGCTTGCACTCATAAGGCTTCTCCCCAGTATGGACTCTCTGATGTTTTGCAAGACTATATCTACAACTAAATCTCTTTCCACATTGCTTGCATTCATAAGGTTTCTCACCAGTGTGGAGTCTCTGATGTTGAGTAAGAGCAGACCTCTGACTGAATGTCTTTCCACATTGGTTTCATTCATAAGGTTTCTCCCCAGTGTGGACTCTCTGATGTACAGCAAGATGGCAGCTCCAACTGAATGCCTTTCCACATTGGTTGCATTCACAAAGTTTCTACCCAGGGTGGATTCTCTGATGTTCAGCAATACTGGCCCTGTGCATAAATGTCTTTCCACACTGTCTACATTCGTGAAACATTTCCTCAGAGGTCATTCTTTGATGTTCAGGAAAGGATCAATTTTGAAATTCAACATAGAATTCTCTCCAAGCTAAGTTACCCAGACCATCACTCATCAATTTTTGTTTCTCATTTTCTTCCACTGAAAGTCTCTTCCATTGGAGTCATTTTCAATTCAGGTGTGATCTCACCTTCTAAAAGAAAGAAATGGTAAAACACATGAATAATCACATATACGCTATACACATATACACCTACATTATACACATATACACACATAAATAACCATATTGCCTTTCCTCCAAATGAACTGCTTTATGTCCTATTTATTCAGGTAAGAAGAAAAGTCATCCTACTTAAATGGACACAATCCATCCTTTAAAAATGCCATTACCTCAAAGCTAAAGAACAATTTAATTAACAAATACCTCACAAGGCATCACATTGTAAACCCCTGCCAAAACCCTTGAAAAACAATTCCAGGTTGGGTATTTCTGTCCTCAAATTTAGCCCTGACTTCACCAGAGCACACAGAAGCCTCTGGTCACTCCAGATCTCCCATACCTCTTTTCACCTCACTCACCTGGGCAGCAGCTCCTCAGGCCTTCCTGCTCCAGTATCCATAGGGCTTCCCTCTGCTCCAAAGAAGATATTACATCTTCTGGGGGAGCTGGAAGCCCTGAGTATGGGGAATCAGTAGGAAGGAGGATGGAGAGCAGATTGCCATTGAATTCTCTTTAGGGAAAGGTGAGGGAGTCCAGTGAATCCAATCAAAGAATCTTACCATGGAGTTCCCACATGAGTCCACCCTCACTTCTGTTATAGAAATATAGGATTTTTAGGTTAGTAGAGCAGACTGATTGGTCAGTAGATTCTGGAACTTTGACTAGACTGTCAGTTTGGACTTTCACTGAAGTCTGATTGTGGAAGTTGAAGACACATAAAATCCCTGAAGCTGTTTCCCTTGGTGTGGAGTAATTACAATTTACAGTCAAGCATCCCAGTGAAGGAATAAGGTTGCGAAGTGGGTTTGGCTCTGTGGTGGTCACAATGACCATCCACTCTCCCTCTCCTGATTTTGGATTATTGGCTGTATAGACTCCTGTGAACATCTTGAAAAACCATCTCTATTGGACTATACCTGAGATCCCCAATCCACAAAGCTGGATCTGCTAACCAGCAGTCTGCTGTCAGTTAGCTGTTAGCGTAGATTTACCCATTCCTATATTTTTGGATGGAGATCCTAAGATCATTAGATTCAGTTTACCCATTCCCCTTCCATTCCTATTCCAATATTCATTAAATATCTTAGTTACCAGACCCTTTTCTTGTTAATTCCTTACCCAGATACACAAATTGATAAATAGAAGAACCCACTGTGTATCCCAGTTGTCTTCCTTGTGTTAACAATCTTAACTGTATTTACTGATTCAATCGCCAGGGAGATTTGTCAGTTACATCTGTATCTCACTATTCTCTTAGCTAGCTCAGTGCAGTTCCGTTTTGTTACCTTTTTCAGTTATTTTATTTCATTACCTTTTTCAACCATCAGTGTCTTTGATGCAGAAGTCCAGGGTAGGATGTGCCTGTTACCCTGCTAGGCAACCTGGAATGAGCAACAGCCCCTCTGCCCCATCCTGTTCAGGTCCATTCTGGAAAAAAACTCCTAAACTCCCAAAGTGGGTCTGAGAGTCAGTATTCTGGGTCAGTCTGAAGCCCCAGACACAGGGACCTTGAGAGATCTGGCTTTGTCCCTACCCACTGCCCCTACTCCCTGCCCTGCCTGCTCCTCCCTTTCTGAGCCTTGTGGACTGTTCTCTTAAGGAGACTCTGGCTCTGCTCCTGGGGAACTCAACAATCCTTGTTTGCCTTATTCTGTCTCTCAGCCAGTTCATTTGTCCTGACAATGACACAGGAGTGTAAGCAGTGCCTATGGGAGACTCCCAGGGCTTGCTGGAAGAAAGTCTCCAGAGAATTTAGGGTGGGGAGAGGAGAAGAAAGGGCAGGTAATCAATCTAAAAACAGAAAATTTGTTTCTAGAGCATTTCCTTCAGAGAAGGCTGGACTCCGTCCATAGTTTTCTGCTAACTGAAAATGAGAGGTGGCTAAAAAGGGAGCAGGCAGGGACCTGAACTGAGAGGTAGGAAGGCCTCAGTTTACATTTGGCCACATACAACTATGTGGATGCCTCAGAAGAACCACTTACTCAAATCTCTATTTCCTTATACTGGGGATAATTGTGTCACTGAATTAGGAAGATGAAAGTGAGGGAAAAAAGCCATAATATTACAGGAAAAAACCCTCAGCAGTTCACCTGGCCAAAGAGCAGGTTATTATAAATGCTTCTTCCCTTCTCTCACAGTCTGATGGGTTCTACAAAAGCAGGAAGACTAATGACAACCCTGATCTGCTGGGGACACCTAGGAGCTGTGAGCTATGAGTTTATGCTGGTTAAAAAGAACAATATCCCCAATAGTAGCTCCACTGTAGAGAGGAAGGGAGGGGAAGGAAAACCCACCTGAAGAGTTTTCTGACATGGGTTTGAGAGACACAGTTACAGCCAGGGAAAGGCAAGATGGAATCAGCTCTGAGATTACTTCCATGTCTGAGATTCTCCAACATGGATTTGATCTCAGACTTCAGGAGCAACAAAGGGAATCGCCAAGGTCCCATTACACAAGGGAAAGTCCTTTGACAGGAGAACCAGGCAGCAGAAGGTCCCTGGCTCTGGAACTTATAATAGGAACACTTTTCCCTTCCTCATAGCTGAAAACTGCTCCCAACCCTGCCTGCTGCTAAGGGAGATATTCCCTTGGATGGCAGACTTGGGCAGCAGGGAGAGGGCTCCTTACCCACAGAGAGCAGGTTCCCAGCATTCTCCAGCATCACCTCCTTGTACAGCTCCTTCTGGAGAGGGGCCAAGAGGCACCACTCCTCCCGGGTGAAGTCCACAGCCACATCCTTGAATGTCACCATCTCCTAGAGCCGCCCAAGTCAGAGGACACAGGGCTGAAAGCCACATCAGAGTGAAGAGCCCACCTCTGGTCAATTACAGGCAGAAACTGACACACAGAGAAAGGAGGGGCCAAAGGCCTCACCCTTTGTCAGTGTCAGTCAGCACTAGAAGCCAAGTCTCTAAGAGCCCAATGGAGGTTTGAGCAAAGCAGCCCCAAGACCCTCCAGAGCAATGCTGAGGTGTTCCTATCTAGTGTGTGAAGGAACATATCTTGAGGACCTCCATTCAAGTCCCAAGTGCCCCAGGCAGCAGTGGATGTAGATGACACAGTGAGGTGTCTGATGACTGGCCACTGTGTCCTGGGGCAGCCCAGGTCAGGGTGAGTGTCCCGAGGATCAGAGTGCCAGAACCAGCACAATGTAAGCACCGAGGGAGGAACCAGGAATATAAAAGGCAAGTGAAGGAAGGAGAGGGGTCTTTTGTACCTCCCCTCTGCAACTGACTGGCTCTCTGAGCTGGGGACTTCTCTCTGAGCTTTCCTGATCTTTTGATCTCTGGCAAACCAGCCTGAGATCACTGAATAGAGAATGAGATCTAGAAAGACTGAGACCTTTCTCTCTCTGCCTCTGTCAAACTCTCTTTACTAATAAATGCTCATAAATTGGGTAATAAGCCTTCAGATCTATTTTTAATTATAACATTATAGAATGTGTCTCCCTATGAAATCATTGAGAAAGTCTGTGTCCTAGTTGAGAAGTTCCTGGATCTGTGGCAGAGAAGATAGGGAGGTTGAGGTGAAAGTTCTTCCTTCCCAGAACTTACAAGTGATATATTCTCAAGGAACATCTGTGGAGTTTGTGAGAATCTGGTCAGTGTGGTATTGATTCCTTAAAAGAGAACAAAGCTAAAGAAAAGATCTAGTTTGTTTTCTGTATGACAGAAACCAAGTCTTATCTGGATGAAAACATGAGGAGGGTCCTAAAGAGATGCTCATTACAATCTGAACTTGACTGAGTGATCTGGGATGCTTTCCAATCAAATGAAGGAAATCTGTCTGTTGTGACATTCAGGCCTTGAGGTTCCTCCGGGTAGGATGGGTGACAGCCAAACCTCTGCTTTATGATTGCTTTCATTTGTATATGGCATATATTTCTTAATTATATTTTATGGCACAAAAATAAGAATGACTATGATGAAGAAGAAAGAGTTTCTTTATTCAATAAGAAAGCAATATTTAATCAATTTGGGTTTTGTTTGAGCTGATTCATACCAAAAAAAGATGGCATTTTCTTTCTGAGAAAGAAATTATCTAATCATACACCTAGAACTCAAGAAAATTCAAAGAAGCTTCAATGGATTGGGTAAAAGAGGCCTGCTGATGGCCCATATAAAGAAGTTGGCCAGATCTGAATATAACTTGATCATCTGGAGGGGTCACTTCATGTCCAACCTGCTCTATGTACAATGTGTGTTTGCTAATGTGCCTGGAATGAGATGTTTGTCCATTTCACTTCCTTTATTCTAGGATTTGACTTCCGAATAATTTGAGGAACTTCTGGTTCTCTCTAATGCCTTTTCAGATTCCCAGGAATTTATGAATCTTTTCTTTCTTCTAAGATCTCTTGAGTTATTCTTCTTCACTGCCTAGTATTCACCATGTGGGTTCTCAGCAAAGAAAGGCAAACCTGTTAGGGACTGATAAGTGATGTTTGGTCAGTTCCCTGACTCACACTCAGCAGATTCTATTCCAAACTTCTTTCCTTCACAGACCTCCCACATCCATCCAGAAGTTGTGATTTCTCACTATTCCCCCAAGTTTCCTCTCAGAGGCTAGCTGGAATTGTGCAGGGAAGCACAGGAACCAAAGAAGGATCCCTGTAAGGATTTCAAGCTGGATCAGAGGGAGAGCTAAGTCCTGAAACTGTGACTTCTCTCACTGCTTCCAAAACTCCCTTTCAGGCTGACTGTTAACCACCCCTACTCCCAGAAGCCTCTCTCAAAATTCCCGAGAGTCCACACCTCTTGAAACTTCTATCCCTTGTACTCCAGCAAAATCCTATATTTTTACACTGCCACATATCACATTTTCTCTTATTTATATTTCTTTTCTTCAAAAATCACAACTACAACACCAACATGAAGGAACCACAATCTACAAGTACTAAATGCAATAAGCTGCAGCTTTTGACTGGATAGTTTCTATAGAGAAAAAAGAGCAAAATACAGAAGCAACAGAGAGAGTGACAAACAAGCAAAAACATAGAAATTTTTTTAAAAAAGGCGAAATTGGTCATAAGCTCTTGAGGAACTCAAAAAGGAATTCAAAAACCAAGTAATAAAGATAGAAGAAAAGTGAGAAGAAAAGTGGGGAAAAGAAATGAAAGTAATTTAAAAGAAAATAACAGTTTAAAAGACAAAATTTCCCACTTGGAAAGAGAAGCCCAGAAATCAAATGAAATGATAAGCAAATCAGACACTAGAATTGACCTGCTGGAAGCCATGAAAAGTATGATAGACCAAAACAAAAAGGAAAATCAAAAGATCATAGCTGCAAATGAGTCTTTAAAGACTAGAATTGGACAAGTAGAAGCCTAATGATCTCACAAGAGGGCAAGAATTAATAAAGAGTCAAAAGAATCACAAAATAGAAGGAAATACGAAATATCTCATTGAAAAGACAACTGCCCTAGAAAAGAGATCTAGGAGAGACAATTTGAGAATCATTGGTCTACCTGAAAGACAGGAAAAAAATAAAAGCCTTGACATCATATTACAAGAAATTATCCAAGAAAACTGCCCTGATATTCTGGAAGAAGAGGGCAAAATAGACATTGAAAGAGTCCAAAGATCACCTCCTATGTTAAACTTCAAAAGTCAACCCCCAGGAATGCAATTGCCATATTCAAGGAGAAAACATTGCAACAGCCAGAAAGAGCAAATTTAGATATCAAGGAGAACCAGTCAGGATGACACAGAACCTATCAGCCTCCACATTAAAGAACTGCAAAACTTGGAATGTGATATTCAGGAAGGCAAAAGAAATGGTGTACAACCAAGAATCACCTACCCATCAAAACAGATTATATACTTTGAGGGGAAAGTATGGGCATTTTAAAAAATAGAAGATTTCCAAACATTCCTAATGAAATGACCTGAACTAAATAGAAATTTTGATGTCCAAATACAAAATTCAAGGAAAACATGAAAAGATAAACAAGAAGGAGGGGAAAAATTTTTAAGGGCTTCAGTAAGGTCAAATTTTTTATAGTCCTATATGGAAAAATGATATTTATAACTCTCAAAAATTGTTTTTAGTATCATCGTAGATAGAAGAATTATTCATAGGCTGAGCTTGGGGTACTAATGTAAAAAGGGGGGGAATGGAAGATGGCACCAAGAAAAACTTGCAGGAAGAAGAAAAATAAGAGAAATTATACGAATAAAGAAGCTCATGGGAGGGGTGGGGGGAAGAATACTATTATAACAAGGAGAGGAAGAGAGTGGTAATAGGTAATACTTAAACCTTACTCTCAGTGGAATCAGTTCTGAGAGGGAAGAACAGCTAGATCTATTAGGGTACAGAATTCTATCTTATACTACAGGGAAACTGAGAGGGAAAAACAAAGGGGGTTGGTTTTAATAGAGTTTAAAGAAAAATAAGAGGAGAACAAGAAGGGAGGAGTAGGAAAGAAATTAAAATAAGATTGGGGAACAGGGAGACTGATTACGAGCAAAACACTGGTTTAGAAGGGAATAGTGAAAGAAGAAAGGGCAGGAATAAAAGGGGAAATCAAAATGATGGGGAATACAAAGGTGGTAATCAAACCTCTGAATGTGAATGAGATGAACTCATCCATAAAACAGAAATGGATAACAGGGTGGATTAGAAATAAAAATTCTACCATATGTTGTCTACAAGAAACACACATGAAGCAGGTAGACACACACAAGGAAAAACTAAGAGGTTGGAGCAAAATTTCTTGGGCATCAACTGAGAAAAAAAGGAGTTATCATTATGATATCTGAAAAAGCCAAAGCAAAAATAGATCTGATTAAAAGAGATGGGGAAGGTAATTCTATCCTAATAAAAGACAGTATAGACAATAAAGAAATATCAGTACTCAATATGTATGCACCAAATGGCATAGCATCAATATTTTTAAAGGAGAGACTATTGGAACTTAAGGAGGAAATAGATAGTAAAATTATACTAGTGGGAGACATGGACTTTCCTCTATCAGATCTAGATAAATCAAGCCAAAAAATAAATAAGAAAGAGGTAAGAGATATGAATGAAATCTTAGAAAAATTAGTTAATAGATATATGGAGAAAAATAAATAGGGACGAAAAGGAATACATGTTCTTTTCAGCAGCACATGGTACATTTACAAAGATTAACCGTGATTAACTAAGGCATAAAAACATTGCAAACAAATGGAAAAAAGCAGAAATAATGAATGCAAGTTTTTCAGATCAAATGCAATAAAAATCATAATTTAGTAAGGACACATAGAGAGGCAAATCAAAAATTAATTGGACTTTAAATAATGATTCTCCAAAATAGGTTGGTTAAAGAACAAATCAAAAAACAACTAACGATTTCATTGAAGAGAATGACAATCAGGAAACCTATCAAAATCAACGGGATGCTCTGGATCCTTGCATTGCTGCTAGTTGAGAAGTCTGTTATGTTCGATTGTACCACAGTGTATCAGTCTCTGTGTACAAAGTTCTCCTGGATCTGCTCCTTTCACTCTGTATCAATTCCTGGAGGTCATTCCAGTTCACATTGAATTCCTCCAGTTCTTCATTCCTTTGAGTACAATAGTATTCCATAACAAACAGATGCCACAAATTGTTCAGCCATTCCCCAGTTAAAGGGCATACCCTCATTTTCCAATTTCTTGCCACCACAAAGAGCATAGTCTTAAAAGTGGGACCTTTTTCAGGATCATAAAATATCCATTTCAAACCAAACGCAAATATCACCTGAAATGATGGTACATTTGAACCATTTCCAATAAATGCAGGTGTGAAGGAAGGATGACTACTTTCTCCACTCTTCTGGAAATGCAAGAAATATGATACATGTAAAACCCAGTGGAATTTTGCATCAGTTAAGGGGGCATTAGGGGCGTTTGAGGAGAGGGAAAGAACATGAAAGAATATGAAACATATTCTAGGGGAAAATATTTAAAATAAATTTTTTTTTAAAAATCAATGGGATGTAGCCAAAGCAGTACTCAGAGGAAAATTTAAATCCCTGAGCGCATATATCAACAAATCAGAGAGGGAAGAGGTCAGTGAATTGGGTATGCAAATTAAAAAACTAAAAAGTGAATAAATTAAAAAACCACAGATAAACAATAAATTAGAAATCCTGAACATCAAAGGTGAGATTAATAAAATTTGAAGTAAAAAACTATCAAATTAATAAATAATACTAGGAGCTGTTACTTTGAAAAAACAAATAAAATAGATAAAGTACTGGTCAATCTAATAAAAAATGGAAAGAAGAAAATCAAATTAACAGTACGAAAGATGAAATAATTTCCTCTAATGAAGAGGAAATTAAGGTGATCATTAAGAACTATTTTGCCCAATTATATGGAAATAAATTTGGCAATCTAGGTGAAACAGGTGAATATTTACAAAAATACAAATTGCTTAGATTAATAAAGAGGAAATTAAATATGTAAACAAATCCCATCTCAAAAAGAAATTGAACAAGCCATCAAGGAATGCCCTAAGAAAAAATCTCCATGGCTAGATGGATTCATAAGTGAATTCTATCAAAAATTTAAAGAACAACTAATCCCAATAATATATAAACTATTTGGCAAAATAAGCAAAGAAGGAGTTTTATCAAATTCCTTTTATGACACAAATATGGTGCTGATTCCAAAGTCAAGTAGATGAAAAACTGAAAAAGGAAACTACAGACCAATCTCCCTAAATGAACATAGATGCAAAAGTCTTAAATAAAATACTAGCAAAAAGACTCCAGCAAGTGATCACGGGGATTATTCACTATGATCAAGCAGTATTTATACCAGGAATGCAAGGATGATTTACTATTAAGAAAACCATCCACATAATTGACCATATCAACAACCAAACCAACAGAAATCACATGATCTCAACAGATGCAGAAAAAGCCTTTGACAAAATACACACTCATTCCTAATGAAAACACTAGGAAGTAGAGGAATAGATGAGCCTTTCCTAAAAATAATAAGCAGTATATATCTGAAACCATCAGCAAGTACCATCTGCAATGGGGATAAGTTAGAAGTATTCCCAATAAGATTAGGAGTGAAGCAAGAATGTTCATTATCACCTCTATCATTTAACATTATACTAGAAATGCTAGAAGTAGCAATTAGAGAAGAAAAAGAAATTGAAGGGATTAAAATAAGCAATGAGGAGACTAAAGTATCACTCTTTGCAGACGATGTGATGGTCTACTTAAAGAATCCTAGAGAATCAACTTAAAAGCTAATGGAAATAATCAACAACTTTAGTAAAGTTGTAGGATATAAAATAAACCCAAAGAAATCATCTGCATTTCTATAAATTTCCAACACAATTCAGCAGCAAGAGTCAGAAAGAGAAAATACATTTAAAATCACCCTAGATGATACAAAATATTTACAAATCTACTTGCCAAGAAAAACACAGGAATTATATGAAGATATCTACAAAACACTTTCTGCACAATTAAAACTAAATCCACAATGATACATATAAAACACATTTGAATTGCTCCTTGGCTAAAGGAAGAGGGGAGGGAAAGAACATGAATCATGTAACCAGGGGAAAACATTCTAAATTAATTTAATAAATGAATAAATTATTTTAAATTTATTTAAATATTAAAACTTAAGTAAATTTTTAAAAATTTAAGAAATAATAAAGTAAAACTACATCTAAATAATTGGAAAAACATTATTTCTCATGAGTAGGATGAGCTAATATAACAAAAATGATGACCCTACCAAAATTAATTCACTTATTCAGTGCCATACCTATCAAACTTCCAAGAAACTTTTTTTATTGAATTAGAAAAAATTATAACAAAGTTCATCTGGAAAAACAAAAGATCAAGAATATCAAGGGAGGGGCAGCTGGATGGCTCAGTGGATTGAGAGCCAAGCCTAGAGACAGAAGGTCCTAGGCCCAAATCTGGCCTCAGACGCTTCCTAGCTGTGTGACCCTGGGCAAGTCACTTAACCTCCATTGCCTAGCCCTGTAACAAATAAAATTAATATAGAAGGATATATATAAATGATATTAGGGTTTTAAAAAAAAGAATATCAAGGGAAATAATGAAAAAAATGGGAAGGGTGGGGGTTTAGCAGTACTATATCTTAAACTGCATTATAAGGCAGTGGTCATCAAAACAATATGGTACTGGCTAAAAGACAGAAGGGAGGATCATTGGAATAGACTTGGGGTAAATGACATCAGCAAGACAATCTATGATGAAGCCAAAGAACCCAGCTTTTGGGGCAAAAATCCACTATTTGACAAAAACTGCTGGGAAAATTGGAAAACAGTAAGGGAGAGATTAGGTTTAGATCAACATCTCACACCCTATACCAAGATAAATTCAGAATGGCTAAATGACTTAAATATAAAGAAGGAAACTAAGTAAATTAGGTGAACATAGAATAGTATACCTGTCAGATCTATAGGAAAGGAAAGAATTTAAGACCAAGCAAGAGATAGAGAATATTAGAAAATGTAAAATGAATAATTTTGATTACATTAAATTAAAAAGGGTTTGTACAAACAAAACCAATGCAACCAAAATTAGAAAGTAAGAAACAAATTGAGAAAGAATCTTTATAACAAAATCCTCTGACAAAGGTCTAGTTTCTCAAATTTATGAGGAGCTAAATCAATTGTACGAAAAAATCAAGCCATTTCCTCAATTAATAAATGGTCAAGGGACATGAATTGGCAGTTTTCAGATAAAGAAATCAAAACTATCAATAAGCACATGAAAAGTGTTCTAAATCTCTAATAATTAGAAAAATGCAAATCAAAACAACTCTGAGATATGTAATAAGATATATTAATAAGATGCTTAAAATTAGTTAGTTGTGAGGCTTAGCAAGCAGGGCTGGAGAATTCTAAATGGAATGGGGAAGCAGGAAGTTGTGCTTATCTCTCTGAGATGGACTCCATGGTGGTTGGGGACAAGTTGTAACTGACCCCCTGGGAGACCTCAGAGGAAGTGGAGTTTATACCTTGATATCCTGATATCCAGAAGGAGGAAAGTCATTTGCCTGTGGGAGGTTAGTTTGAGACTATAAAACCTAACCTGAGTTGCTGGTCAGCTCAGATTTGTTTAGTTCCCTGACTTACCCAACTGAAGGAGTACTGGCTAAAGACCTGGGAAAACTGTACCATCCCTGGATTTTGACAAGACTCAGCAGTGAGGATTCCACTTTCATTCCTGATCTCCATTGTGCCCTGCCCTGCTATCGTTTCTAGCTTAGTGTAGATAAGTCCATTCCCTGACCCTGAGGCTTGCCCATAGACTGATAGACTAGAACCCCCTTTTCCCCTTTTCCCTTCTTTCAGCCTATAGTTCATTGGATTAAACCCTGTTTATAAAACCTATTGTCAGTCTACTCACTTGTTAGTTTCATAGACTCCCTGGAAATGTGGATCAGTGTGACAATTAAGGCCCAAAGGTCACTCCTGTTAACTGCCATTCCCCAAAATGCCAAACGCAGTTTCCCTAACTTATTTGGTCCCTGACTATTGTCCATTCCTGTCTCCTACTCACCCTTCTGAACCCAGATAAAAATATAAGCTGACCCCAGTTTTTACCTTAAGAGATATCACCTCACACCTAACACACTTGCTAATATGACAGCAAAGGAAAGTCATAAATATTGGAGAGGATGTGGCAAAATTGGGACACTAATGATTGCTGTTGGAGTTGTGAATTGATCCAACCATTCTGGAAGGCAGTTTGGAACTATGCATTAAGACCTTTAAAAGACTGTCTACCCTTTAATCCAGCCATACCACTGCTGAGTTTGTACCCCAAAGAGATAAGGAAAAATACTTGAACAAAAATATTTACAGTCATGCTCTTTGTAAAGGTGGCAAAAACTGGAAAATGAATGAGTGTCCATTGATTGGGGAATGGCTGAACAAATTGTGATATCTGATGGGGATGGAATACTATTGTGCTCATAGGAATGATGAACTGGAGGAATTCTATGTGAACTGGAAGAACCTCCATGAACTGATGTAGAATGAAATGAGCAGAAGCAAGAGAACATTGTACACAGAGATGGATACACTGTGGCACAAGCAAATGTAACTGACTTTGCTACTAGCAGCAATGCAATGACCCAGGACAATCCTGAGGGACTTACGAGAAAGAACAATATCCACATCCAGAGAAAGAACTGTGGGAGTAGAAACATAGAAGAAATACATTTGCTTGATCACATGGTTTGATGGGGATATGATTAGGGATGCTGACTTTAAATGATCACTCTACTATAAATATTAATAATATGGAAATAGGTTTTGATCAATGATAAATGTAAAACCCAATGGATTTGCTTGTTGGTTACAGGAGGGAGAAGGAGAAGGGGGGAGGGAAGAACATAAATCAGGTAACCATGAGGAAATATGCTAAATTCATTGATTTAATTATTTATTAAAGAGTCAGTAAATAAATTAAAAACTCCGCCAAGGACGGTCCCAAGCCCGGCTGAAAAAGGAGGAGGGTTGGGCACGAGACTAGCAACCTCACCCCGTAAAAATCTCACTTGCTATAGAAACTGTAACCTCATTAAACCAACAAAACCAATGATCGCCTAGTCTGGAAGATTGCTCTCCAACAGAGTCCACGACGCGTGCTGGCAAAAGCCAACAAACTCCAGGCCTACGTCAAATCTTGAACATCAGATGGCCTGAAAAGATCTCTAATACCAGACTCTGGGAAAGAACAATTCAGTATCCCATCAGTCAGGACGCTATGAAAAAAAAAATATGGAACCCACCAGGGAGGAGAAAAGTCGGAAGGCCAAAGCAGACCTGGCAAAGATATGCCCAGTTGGTGGAAGTTGCCCAGAACAGAGTCCGTTGGCATGAGATGCCCAGTTGGGGGAAGTTGCCCAGAACAGAATCCGTTGGTGTGAGATGGTTGCAGCCCTATGCTCCTCTGGGAGTCAATAGGAATAATAAAAAAATAAAAAATAAATTAAATGAATATCTTTTGTTTTGGGAGGGAAAAAAAAGCATCAGCCAGAACTTCAGGAGCACAGAAAAAGAAATTATAAAGGCAAAAATTCATAGATTGCCTTCAGAATGAAACCAACCCCAGGCTGCAAACTCTAAGACTGCAATGGGGATACATGGAATAGTTCAAGTCAGAAACAACAAGGACTACAAGCCCTCAGAAGACAGACTTTCAAATACAATGGAAAGGATACTGGAATAATACCAGACTATTCCAAATCCATGAGAAGTAAGAGAATGTGTTCCAGAGAGGGAGGGAACTCAGGAAGCAGCCCAGGGTGACCTATCCTGTGACAAGGCTGAGCTGATCTTGTACCATTTACTTACTGGTCCTATTTACCGTTCACTGCTTTTGCCTGTTAAATGCCTGCTTCCTTGTTCTCTGACTGCTGACGAGACTCAATATTCAGCCAGCCTGTAATAGGTAATGTACAAAATGCAGCTCTTGGGCACTTCATCACTGTTCCAGCCTCGCTTCAAGGTATTCACTGACCTTGGAAGATTCAGATGAGCCCCAGGGAGACAGGTCTAGTATTTCTACACTTCCTACCCATCTCTCAGAGATGTCTGGTTTGCTGTCCAAAGTCAGAGCCAGGACCTCGGACTCAAACAAGAATTGCTTCTTAGTCTGAGGAGAGAAGGAAGGCTGGGGAATTGCTGATCCCTCATAATTGATTATTCCAATCAGTCTCAGTGTCCCTGATTATTCAGGTTCTATAACAAATGGTGGGACCCTCAATCCTATGATAAATATTTCTTATCCTGTGCTCCCCGAAACTATAAAAAGAGTTCTATCTTTTTGCTTAGGGTTTGGGACTATGAAGATGGGATTAACTCTGCTACTGAATGAGTAATTGCATAATTATAGATATCACTCTAATTGGGCCTTTATTCAAGGACCTGTTATAAGTTTATTTTTCCTTTACTTACATGTTTGCACATAAGACTTTGACATTTTATATCTCATCCACAAGTTATTTTTTCTCTTGTATTTAGATTTTTTGATATTTTTGGATTTCTTTTGATAATTGCCTCATACACCCTCATAACTCAGCCATGTATTCTTAGCTCATCTGGGTGTTGGTCAATACCCTCTTCGGGGAGGGGGTGTGGATATGTGTTATAATTCTTCTCGGGGGGCATGTATGTATTATAATCTATAATGTAAAGTTTAAATTTTTTGAGAGAAATTTCAGGATAAGAAACCTGCTACCTCCCCAGAACCCAGGCATCGAACTTGTTTGGAGAAGGCACCATGAAGATGCCCTTAGAGACCCTACACTGCATCAAGAAGATCCAAAGTGGACTTTGGGGTGGAGTTGATTGAACTATGGGGGATGGAATGCATTTGTTTTGAATGTGCACTCTTATGCCAAAGTGGACTACCCTCTAATTGGCTTTTTGTCAATCTGCCTAGCAGTCATAGGATCATTGGTTTTGTCCTCTTTTCTTTTATCCCCAAATTACTATAATTTTAAAAGTTGGTTATGTTTACAAGAGCCTTCTGGGAGAGCAGTCTCCCTTGGCTCTCAGGGGGGAATGTGTTATTGGAAATTTTGGGACTACATTTCCCATGAGCCCACTGGCTTCCTGTCGTTACATGTTGACATAGACAGTTATGTGATGACATAGACAGGAGGATAAAATCGAGTGGCTGGACTTGCTCTTTCTTTTTTCTCCCAGTCCAGCAGCATGGGAGGAGGGAACAGTGTGCTCTTTTTAAACAGACTTAGCAAGTATGGCATGTGGCTTCATTTTCTAATGGCTACTAATAAATCTATAAAAACCATGATATTTTTAAAGCTATCCTTTTTTATATTAATTTTATTTCTTACAATTTTCCAAATAAATCCACATAAATAATTAGCATTTCTTTATATTAAAAATAAAATTTAGCAATATGAGATAAAAAAGAGAAATTCCATTTAAAATAAGTGTAGACAATATACAATACATGGGAATCTAGTTGCCAAATGAAACCCTTGAATTATATGAACACAATGACAAAACACTTTCCATACATACAAAGTCAGATTTAAACAGCTGGAAAAATATTAATTGCTCATGGGTAGGCTGAGCTAATATATTAAAAATGATAAATCTATCAAAATGTATATATTGAGTGCCATACCAATCAAACTACAAAACATTATTTTATAGAACTAAGAAAAACAATACAAAATTCATCTGAAAGAACAAAAGGTCAAGAATAATAAGGAAAGTAATGGGGGAAAAGTTTTAAAGAAGGTGACCTAGCAGGGCCAGATCTTAAATTGAAGTTTAATGGAGTAATCATCAAAACAATTTGGTCCTGGCTAAGAAATAGAATGGTTAGTCAGTGGAATACATTAACTACTGTAATAATTTGACCCAGAACAGAGATTGGTAGACGTGAGAGAGCGTGAGAGAGAGTATGGTCTCTGGGGTAACTCTCTCCTCTCCACTCCCCTGGGGCCAAAAATATACTGAGGAGGCACTTTAAGGGAGTTTTACCCCAATAATGGATGACCTAGTTGATCGTGCCACCCCTCAAGAGGTGAGGGGAAAGCTTCCCTACAAGAGGAGGTAGGTGTACCCCAATCTGGTCTTGAATAAGATCAGGGCTCACTCAAGCCTCTTCCTATATCAGCTAAATGCACCCTGAATGGTCTGGCTCAAAGACTGAGGCAGGCAGACCAAGCTGTGGTTTCCCTCTCCCTTGTCTCCCAGGCTCTCAAGAACACTAACTGACTGCTAATTATCTTTTATTATTAACAAATCAGGGATTGAGGAAAGGGGTGAAGGGAAGAGGGATTCGGGGGAGCCCTCTCTTCTAATCCTATGAGGTCTTTCACTTAGGCAGGAACCAAGAGAGTTCCAACTCCAAAGTTTCTCCCCCCACCCCTTCCGCTTCTGTTTTCTTATTTCTAATCTTCTTCGATAATTGTAGTTTGTCTACAAAGGGTCTCTCAGCAAGGACAGGTAATGAGTGAGGGAGTGAGAGAGATTTGATCCCAGTGGAATCCAAATCTGAGTTGACTGGATGATGTAGTCTTGAAAGATGAGCAGTGTCTCAATGGCTGTGGACAGGGAATCAGGATTTCAATTTCCAAGGGAAAACTTCCCAGGAAGGCCTCCAGACACAGATCAGAGCTGGGTTTTCTGTCTCCTCTCTCCTCCCAACCCCCAAATTATCCTCCTCCTGGGAGAAATCCCAGAATCCCCTGATGGTTCCAATTGCCAATACCTGTCTTCTCCTCCTTTGGTTCCACCTCCTGTCCTCAAAATTCCATTCTTATGGTACACAATTTAAAGGGATAAATGATCTTAGCAACCTAATTGTTTGATAAACCCAAAGACCTCAGGTTTTAAAATAAGAACTCATGGTTTAACAAAAACTGTTGGGTATAATGGGAAACAGTGAGGATGAAACTAAATATAGACCAATATATCACACCCTTTCAAAAGATAAAATCAAAATGTGGGTATTATTTAGAAATAAAGTGATAGCATAACTAATTTAGCACAACATAGAGTAGTTTACCTGACAGATCATAACAAAACAAGATAGAGAAAGTTATAAGATTTAAAATGAATAATTTTAATTATGTGAAATTAAAAAACTTTTTTAGAAACAAAAGTTATGTAACCAAGATTAGAAAGGAAATAACAAATGGTAAATATGTTATAATTTTCTTTGATGAAAGTCTTTTATTTGAAATTGAGAGAGAACTAAGTCAATTTTATAAGAATATCAAGTAATCTCCATTAACTAATGGTCAAAGGATATAAAGAAGCAATTTTCAGATGAACATGCCAAAGATATCAAGAATCCTATGAAAAATATTCTAAATAACTCTTGATGAGATAAATGCAAATTAAAACAACACCGATGGTCCCCTCATGCTAATCAGATTGGTCAATATGACAGAAAAAGAAAGTGATCAGTGTTGGAGGGGATATGGAAAATTGGAACAGTAATGCATTATTGTTGGAGTTGTGAACTGATCCAACCATTCTGTCAGGCAATTTAGAAGTATGCTCAAATGGGGGAAAAATGTACGCATACCCTTTGATCCTATAATACCACTACTGGGTTTCTATCCCTAAGAGGTAATACAAAAGGGGAAAGGGCCTACTTGCACAAAAACAAAGTGTAGCAGTTCTTTTTGTGGTGGGAAAGAATTGGTAGCTGAGGCAGTCTCCTTCACTTGGGGAATGGCTGAACAAATTGTGGTACAGGTTGGTATAGAACTCTATTGTAATATGATAAATGATAAGCAAAATGATTTCATAAAAAGCAAGAAAGAGCTATGTGACATGATCCAGAATGTAATGAGAACTGAGAGAACACAGTACACAGTAACAGCGATATTGTATGGTAATCAACTGAAAATTTGGCTACTCTAAACAAAATCTGGGACAATCCTAAAGGACTAATGACAGGGAATGTGATCCACCTCCAGAGCAAGAACTGTTTTTTTTAAAACCTTTACCTTCCATCTTGGAGTCCTTACTGTGTATTGGCTACAAGGCTGAAGAGTGGTAAGGGTAGGCAATGGGGGGTTAAGTGACTTGCCCAGGGTCACACAGCTGGGAACTGTCTGAGGCCAGATTTGAACCTAGGACCTCCCGTCTCTAGCATGGCTCTCAATCCACTGAGCTACCCAGCTGCCCCCTCTGGAAGATTTCTGCTCTCATTTGAACCTGAGAATTATTCTGCTATTTGAATGATATAAAATATGTGACCACAGCCCTGCATAGTTGAGAGTCTTTTTTCACCCAATTCCTTCAACTTGGTCTTTTTCCTTCAAGAATACATTGAATGATAAAAGCTGAACTGTGTAATGAATATTTGAGAGAAATAAGGGAGTAGCTGAACATTTGGATGTAGATATGGCTTTAGCTGCTTGATCCTAGCAGGCAAGTCTGTATAGAACACAACATCCAAGGCTCTCCCTCAGCCAGTCATTAAAGGTTCTCAAGGATGAAATTTGGCAGTTAAACAAGTACCTAATGATATCCTAATATTTTGGCAGTATTCTTTCCTGAATTATTATCTCTGACTAATCTGACTGTGATTATCAAGGGACAGCAGTTGTGTTTCACAGTGATTCAGTTTTCAGTTGGAATGGTTTATGTTTGTCCCTTACTATTTGAATCTTGCTCACACACAAGTCAGTAAATGCTCTTTGTTGACAAAAAGGTTTAATGTAAAGATGGTATAAGATACTAGGGAAACAAGGAAAAGGAAAAATGCACAGAAGTTTCTAACCTAATTCAAAAACACTAGAGTTCTGTTGCTAAAGAACTGCAGCCTTAGAATGTGCTGCCAAGCAGCCAGCTAGTCTACAGGCCTGCTCAAATGGAGATCTGTTTGTTGGTTTGATCAAACTGACAGATTCATATGTCATTGTGATATTGACTTGTTGCTGTATGTTGAATGATGCTACTAGTTGATGATATAACCAAAGTTGAGATGACTGTCCCTATAGAATGACAGCTAATCCCTGGCCTAAGCTACTGGTTGTAAGGAGAAATGGAAAATCTCCCCACACCTTCCAATCCTCACTCAAAACTGAGTTGGACTGTTTCAGTCAGTATAGGGCTTTTCCAACAGTCTCCAGTTCCCCATTGTTAATCATCTCTACTAAGATGGAAAATGTCCTGAGGCTAAAAGGTGAAGGCACTATTCCCTGAAATGAGGTGCTCCATTTGTACATACTGCTATCCTAATTTTGCCATCCAAAACCTGGGGAATAGTTTTAAGATCTTTTCTACCCTGACAACCCCCCCTAGATCCCCAGGCATGTTCTCATGAAGATCTCCCTCATGAAGAAGGAGGGCAACATCCTCCTAAAGATGGGCATGTTTAGGTGACCAGAAGCTCATGAGGAGACAACAAGATTTGGTAATCCTGACTTAATCTTATTAGTGGCCCAGAGGAAGAGCATATTTTCCTCAAGCAAAGAGTTGCTGATCCTCAAGGGTAACTGAATAGAAATGGAGATAAAGTGTTGAGTTGTCCAAGAAGACTGCAAAAGAGGCCAAATTAATGAAAAAAAGGAAAAGTTGTTTATTCCTTTCTATTAGCTATATAGTGTGGTGAGGAAGATTATATAGGATTAGTTACATATAGTTTATATGGACCTAGCAGGAAGGACTGGAGCATTCCAAGATGGAATGGAGGAGCAGGAAGTTGCTTGTGCTCTGAGAGAGACTCCATTAGTGGTTGGCACAAACTGTTGTTAGCCCTGGGAGATCTCAGACCTGCATCCTGATTCCCTGGGGTCCTGAGTGGTGGTGGCTTTCAGCAAGTGACAAGACCTGCAGAGTTGCACCAAGAGGCGAAGGAGTTTGGGATCTGGTGGACAGCATCTCAAGCACACACCCCAAGGTACTTGGGGTACCTTGGACCACCTTGGCTCTTGGCATCCTGATCATCTTTGGATAACCTTGAGAACCCTCAAAGCCACTCTCAGACCCATTAGCTGTGCTGGTCAAACCTGGCTGGAACCAGGTTTGAAGCAGCTTCCCAGTGACTCCAGAACTGCCCTTTGAGCCCTGCCTGGCCTAGGTCAATTAGAATTAGAGAAGTCCTCCCTTTGCCCCTGTGGTTTTGCCCTTTAGGGTTTAGTGTAGAATTCCCTATCCCATCTTTATTTATTTAATCATAATTAAAACTGTTAAAACCTTTTACCTTCCCTGTTGGTTCCATAAACCCTGGCCTAGGGTGAGCTGGGTGACAGTTGAGGCCAACTGCCATTCCTGTGTTAAACCAGTGAACTCTGGTCTATCCTGGTCCCGTCTCTCCATCAACCCAGTGTGTGTACCTACAACCATTTAGATTATATTTTAACATCCCTGGTGCCCATCTTTTTAACAATAGACTTCCACAGAGTATAGTCGATTCCCCTTAAACTGGAGATTTTAATCCAAGCAGAGATGGAGCTTTTTAGCAGCATTGCAGAAAGATGGATGTTACAGGTTGGACTAGAGCAGGGATCAGGAACCTATGGCTCAGGGGCCAAAGATGGCAGGCAGAGGGCGATTGGTGGGCATTTGATCACACTCCCCCAACTGGAGTTCCTTACTAGAAAGTCAGAAGGACTCGGTGCAGCCATTCTCCTCCCCCTCTCCATCATGCCTGATGAAATTTTTTTCACATCACCAACCCCTCTGCCCAGCAGCTCAGTGGGAGTGCACAGGGGGTAAGGTGGGCAGCTCACAAGTAGCAGGGCTGGAGGGGAGGGGAGTGCTTGAGACATTCACCTCCCCCTCTTTAACTCCCTGAGGACATTCCTCACTTCACCCAGCTCTCCCCCAGCAGCCCAATGGGAGAACATTCTCCTCCCCTGTGTGGGCTAAGGGGGGAGCCCTGAGAGCCCAGCACTTGTGGGAAGGAAGGGCATAGCCCATGGTCTCTGGAGGGGACAGACACGGCACTCAGTCTGCAGAGTGGGGTGATGTTTGGGCCTGGCACTCTATTTCTAAAAGGTCACTGGACTAGAGGCACACTGAGGTTTCTTTGAAATCGAAGATTTTATGATACTATTATCTTGGCAGCCAAAGCAATGAAGGTTCTCAAACAGGAAGAGCTCTTGAAATACCTGGTGCTAATTTGAACCAGACACTTAATGTCAGATCTTAATGTAGTCATTTTAACTTATTTGTCTTAGTTTCTTTAATTGTCTTAAGAGAGCATGCCTAAAGCACCTAATCCATAGATTTTTATGAGTCTTAAGTAAGATAATATTATTTGAAGCCATGTCTACAGTGCTTGGTCCACAACAGGAGTTCTATCATGATTTATTCCCTTCCAGCTTCCTTTGCTTTTCATGTTACATCAGCCCTTTATTATAAATTTGAATTTTAAGAACAGGAATATAATAAGAACATTGAAATACTAAAGATTATTGAAGGAGGGAAATAGAGTGTCAAACAGATCCATGGGGACATAGTATTTAAAGGTCAACTGAAAGTTCTTGGAACACTTAGACTAGAGTGGAGAAGATAGCAAAAGAGGAGACTTATTTTTATGTGGTTGAATGATTGGCATGCACGAGAGGGTTAAACTGAGTTGGATATCAGAAGGTAGATCTAAGAAAAACCAGAGTCCTTAAAAGGTCAAAAAATATGAAGTCAAGACAATCTCCTGCGCAATTATTCTTCTCCAAAAGATAGATGGGCTGCCTCAAATTGTGTGGGATTCTCCCTCACTAAAGAACATTAATCCCAGATGAGATAACTAGCTGTAGGAGAAGTGATTATTCTATTGATACTCAAATAACAACAACAAAAACAAACAAACAAAAGGGTCCTGAGGTCTCTTTGAATTCTAAGATTCTGGGATTCTGTTGTCTTGGTAACTTAGGCAACCAAGTTAAACAATAGAAGTAGCTCCTGAAGTCCTTCCTCTCATTTTATCAGACAATTGACATGTTACCATGAGTAGTCCCTTCAATTATTTCTCTCCTTTTCCTCAGTTGTCAGAAGGGCATGATAAAAGCATCTTCTTCCTAGGATATTTGTGAGAAGCAAATGACCTTCACTACCAGCTAGATGGTGACCCCCTTCCCCACATTCTGGGCCTTCTCCTGGGTTTTGTGCTATGTACTCTCAGCTTCCTGGACACATAATTCCTTAATTCAGCTCAGGGAGGCGGTAGAAGATTCTTCTGATTGTTGGGTATGCAAGAGACAGCCCCAGAGTCAAGAGATTTCCCGGCTTCTAGCCACAGTCTCTGTGCCTCAAAGCCCCCCAGCTGCCTGAACTCTCTAGGAGACCTCATCCATCTGCTCCTGTTCTGGCTACCCACCCTGTAGGACACTACAGAGAAGGTCCCTTTTTTTCTCACAGGACAGCCTTTCACTCTCACTGAATACAAACAGGTCCAGGACATGGGGCAATGCTCATGGAGGATGGATGGGCTGACTTCAGCTCCTTCCCATGGAGGTTCTTTACTGAGGATTGAAACACTGACCCTTTTCCTTTTAATATGATTCATACATTGTAGAAATTGTAAAAGAGAAGGAGAAACCTGCAATTTTCAGTAATAGAAGGACTGTGTATTCCTCCATTTGCACATACTGCTATCCTAATTTTGCCATCCAAAACCTGGGGAATAGTTTTAAGAAATTTTCTACCCCGACAACCCCTCCTAGACCCCCAGGCTCATGTCCATATTGGACTCTCTAACCCAGGCTGACCTTAAACCAAGCAGGCTTGCACCCTGTAATGATTTCCCTGAATGGGGGATCAATGTGACTCAAATGCTGAAATCCACAGACAGATCTCTTTGTTCCCCTTGAGGATAGAGATCTATTTGGGGCCACCACATGTCACCTCTGGCATCTCAGGCACAACTTCCCTCTTACGCCCCTCAGTGGTCATCTGAAGAGTCTTACCTGTCTGTGGTCCTAACCCCATCCTGTATACCCCCACGCCTCACATTAACTTTGGGGAATGCACTTTGGGGTTCCTTGACCCCCGGGTATCTTTATACACATGAGGTGTCTACTTGGACTGCAAACACCCTGAGCCAACTCTTCTCTGGCTCCTGCTCCTCCTGCACTTGGTGGCGATATGCCCTGCTTAGCCCTTTCATTGCTATCATCCTGGAAGTCACAGGTGCCCTGATAGGAGGTCCCTGTGTCTGTGATACTTTCACCTCTCTGTCTGCTTCTAGGCTAAAAGCTGTCATGGAAGTCACCCCGATGCCACTGAAAGCCTTAAGAGCTCTGCAACTGGACCTTTGGACCAAGAATGCTGCCACTTTTTCTTCTTCTCCCTAGGAGGAAGGGCCAGCTCTATGTCCCCTGCCAGCCTTGAAGAAGTTACAAAAAACTGACCATAGCCCTCTTTCCCTTAGAAATTAAAGGGGGGAGAAGTGGAGTGCACCAGAGTTCCCCAATGCACCCCAAATTCCTAGAGATGTCACAGGTCAAAGATTAGATAAGGAATTCACCTTGTAGGGCTGGAAGCTGAACAAACCTTTGGATGTGTTTACACTAGCCTTAAGATAAGCATCTGAGCATGTGGGGATACCTCATGTTTACATCTCAACCACATTAGGATCTATAAAAATCCTGGGGGAACCTGTAGATGATTATTATACAGCCACCAGGAATCTTACAGATGGAGGTGGGAAGTGATGGGAGGTATTGATGAAATCTCCCATCTGGATGACAAGATGCTTTACTTAGAGGCTGATTCTGTGATTTTGCTGCTGCCTGTATACTATATAGAATCTGCTTTTATGAATGAGCAGCTAACTGGTTCCCACCTATTGTCATTAACTAATGAGGGAGTGATTGTTTCCTTCAATTAATAATTCAATTGAATAATATTTTCAAGGATGATAACCCTTGATCTCTATCTCTGACTGCGATTTGATGGATTCACTCAGAAGATCAATGATTGTGAAGTCATCTTCACCAGTTTCCAGGTGGATCCCTAACTGACAACTTCCTGGAACTCTGAGAATAAACCAGGTCTGTGATGGTTTTCTCATAACAACTATTTAATAGTAACTGATAAGGTAAAAGAAAGAATTGGGAAGAATTGTGAAGGAGGGAGGGATAAAGGAGGATCCTATTCCTTACTTAAATATGTTGGTTATGACACAGCTGGTACCTTAAAGCCTGCTTGGCCAGTTGTCTGGCCAGGCCAATGGTTTGACCCTAAAAGCAAGAAGGATTTTCTCAGTCCACAATGATTTGGTTTTTGTAGTTGATCTTCTGATTGGTATTTATGCTGGTACAATGGTGTTGAATTCACATATGTTGTTTAGTACTGATGCTGGATGTTGGTATGCACAGAATAATCTATCAATAGCTTAGACACCTAGCCCTAGCTATAAGACAATCCTGAGATGACCCAACCTTCCACCAGTATCTCCAGATTGAGACTCTGATTTATAGATCTTTTATAGTCAAATCTCAATTGACTCAATGCCATCTCAATATGCCCTCACTGCATTCTGTGTTCTAATCAAGTAACTGGCACTCATGCTTGGCCAACATGGCTTCCTGCAAAAGTCTTTACAGTTCCTCCAGATAATTTACCCACTTTTATGATCCCAAACATCTCTAGGTTTCTCAAGATGGGTAACAAGATCAGGATGCCATGAAGGATGTGTACTTGTACTACACCCCCTCTATGATCAGGTGTTATAAACGACATGTGCTTCTGTTTGAGCCCCCAGACCCAAAGACACCTATTCTATTACCTATTCTCTCCTGTATGCCCCACTTGTCTGTCCTCATTGTTCATCCCCCTCCCCATCCTTCCCTTCCAAGTCACTTAGACCCCATCCCTTTAGGATATAAAAATGCTGAACTTTTCTCTATTCAGGGATTCAGTTGGTCCTACATGCTGCCTCTCAAACATTCAATATATTTCTCTCTTTAAAGGGTTTCCACCAGAGTCTGTCATTCTATTTTTTTACATTGTATTTGCTTTATTCTTTTTTTAAGGTATATTTTTTATTTTTTAGAAAATTTTTTTCCATGGTTACATGATTCATGTTCTTGCTCTCTCTCCCCCCCACCCCACAGTAGCTGCCCCACATTTCCACTGGTTTCTTCCTGTGTCATCTATCAAGACCTATTTCCATATTATTGATAATTGTTCTAGGGTGGTCATTAAGAGTCTGTATCCAAATCGTGTCCACATCAACCCATGTGTTCAAGCAGTAGTTTTTATTCTGTGTTTCCACTCCTGTAGTTCTTCCTCTGAATGTGGGTAGCGTTCTTTTCCATAAATTCCTCATAATTGTCCTGGGTTATTGCACTGCTGCTAGTACAGAAGTCCATTGCATTAGATTTTACCACAGTGTATCAGTCTCTGTGTATAATGTTGTCCTGGTTCTGCTCCTTTTACTCTGCATCAATTCCTGAAGGTCATTCCAGTTCACATGGAATTCTTCCAATTTATTATTCCTTTGAGCATAATAATATTCCATCACCAGCATTTACCACAATTTGTTCAGCCATTCCCCAATTCAAGGGCATACCGTCATTTTCCAGTTTTTTGCCATCACAAAGAGTGAGGCTATAAATATTTTTGTACATGTCTTTTTCCCTATGATCTCTTTGGGGGTACAAACGCAGCAATGGTATGGCTTGATCAAAGGGCAGGCATTCTTTTAGCACTCTTTGGTTAAGGTATTCCGGGACCTCTCTTTCTTGCATTAGTCTTTGGCCTTCTGCAGCATATAAACAATTAGTTTCTTCCAAAAATTTCTGTTCAAATGAATCTTTATAGACTTGAAGATCAGAGAGCATGCTCAAAAGACTTCGTAAGAAGCTCCTGTCCAGAGCTTCACCATTTCTCTCTCGTTCACTTAACAGAAGAATTCCATCAATAGTTTTACTTTGAACCAGCTTAACACTAATAACATGGTTTCTAAATAGTTCTAATCCCATGTCCCATATAGAAGGAAGCATTGAATTCTGAAGTACATAAGTGCGATCCAAAAGCAAGAAAATACTTCTAATCATGATCATTTGTCTGTAATGATCTTGCCAGCATTTGTTTATCTTCTTTAAAAACAAAACACTATCTAGAGAATCTTCTCTGAACTGAAGGATTTGTGCTTTGACATGGTCTTCACAAACCTGTCGTAGTTGCTTGTAGAGTGTTGGGGATACTTTGTAAGAACAGAGATTTTCAACAGCCTGGTAGAGTTCTTCAAGGTTATATTTAATGGAGGTGCTACTTTGTATGGCTCTCACTGCTTCATGAAGCTTCTGCCATGTATCCTGAGGATAATTATCTGGCAATTTCGGTCTCTCTCTGAAATTTTTAATCACTAATTTCTTTGAGGAGCCGCCACTGTCCCTGCCACCCCACCCCCACCCCCA
>NC_058132.1:492121395-492131740 GCF_016433145.1 Gracilinanus agilis
GGGGAGGGAGTTGGGGAGAGGGAACTTGAAAAGAATGGGTAGGGGAGAGAAAAATAAAGTTGCTATTGTTCTGAGATCCCAGTGGCAGCACTGGTCATGGGGTGAACCTACCCTGGTCCTGAGACCAGGGACACACTTCAGCCTCCCCCTCCTCCTCCTCCTCCTCCTCCTCCTCCTTGTCCTCCCCCCGCCCGGTGCCACGGTCCCTCCTCCGCAGGTGAGAACCAGGCCCCGGCAGGGGACAGCTCAGGGAGTTCCAGCCAATCTCCTCAGGGAGACCACTGGGGGGAGGGGGAGTAAAGAGGCTGGGGGAGGGGGCGATTCTCTGCAGGTCCCTTTCCGTCCCCTCCTCCCCCCCTACTAGATGATTCAAGTGATCGGTGCTACTACAGCTCCGCTAGGAGACTGAGGACCCGACTGGTAGCTCACCCTCTGTGTCTAAACAGCCCGACCAGACCCGGGGCTCCTCGTCCCCTCTCACCGCCGTCCCCCCTCCACTTCCTCCCCCTCCTTCTCCCGGAGGTTCAAACCTCTGAGGCGCCTCCCTGCCCCCACCAGCTGCCTCTACTTTTGGCTGGGCCGGGCCCTTCTCACAAGGTGGCACCTCCTTCTTCTCAGAAGAGCAGGAGAAATGGGGCCAAGAGGCCGAGCGAGGAGGCCTCAGAGCGTCAAGGTGGGGGAAGCAGCCGACGGGTAGGAAGCCCGTGGCTTCCAACGGACCCCCAAGAGGCCAGACTCCTCGGCTTCCTCCCCCCTCCCCAACACGCTCCCCAGCCCCACCCCCCACCAGCCCGGGTGACTTCCGCGCGACGCCCCACGAGCCGGCCTCCCATGTGCCCACGCCAACCTTCAGTCTCCCCCTCCTACACACTCGCGCACACACACAAACAACAGACACACTCTTCCTATTGTTCACCTGGCCCGCCTCCCCTCCCCCTTCTTTTTCTCCCTTCCCTCCCTCAGGTGCAACCAGCCCAGGCGCCCTATTCTTCGCAGCGATCATTGTGCGTCCCCATCTCTGCCATAAGGACGGGGACTGTGTGCTTTACACGTGGGAGCATGAGCCTTTTAGACTTTCCCGCTGATGAGGGTGCCCTGCTGGTGATGGAAGGGCCAAGGATGGTTAGACTTTTAGCATTCTTTGGGTATAGTTCCAAATTGCCATCCAGAATGATTGGATTAGTTCACAACTCCACCAGCAATGCATTAATGTCCCAATTTTGCACATTCCCTCCAACATTCATTACTCCCCCCCCCCCAACTCCTGTCGTTTTAGCCAATCTGCTGGGAGTGAGGTGATACCTCAGAGTTGTTTTGATTTGCATTTCTCTAATTATTAGAGATTTAGAGCACTTTCACATATGCTTATTGATAGTTTTGATTTCTGTATCTGAAAATGGCCTATTCATGTCCCTTACCCATTTATTGATTGGAAAATGGCTTGATGGTTTTGTACAATTGATTTAGCTCCTTGTATATTTGAGTAATTAGACCTTTGTCAGAGTTTTTTGTTATGAAGATTTTTTCCCAATTTGTTGTTTTCCTTCTGATTTTAGTTGCATTGTTTTTTTTTGTTAATTTTTTTAAAATTTTAAACATTTATTAATATTCATTTTTAACATGGTTACATGATTCATGCTCCTACTTTACCCTTCACACACACCCCCACCCCACCCACCCATGCCGAGGCACATTTCCACTGGTTTTATCATGTCTCATTGATCAAGACCTATTTCCAAATTGTTCGTAGTTGCATTGGTGTGGTAGTTTCGAGTCCACATCCCCAATCATGTCTGCCTCAGCCCCTGCATTCAAGCAATTGTTTATCTTCTATGTTTCCTCTCCTGCACATCTTCCTCTGAATGTGGGTAGCATTATTTACCATAAATCCCTCAGAGCTGTCTTGTGTCATTGCATTGTTGCTGGTACAGAAATCCATTACATTCGATTTTACAATAGTATATCAGTCTCTGTGTACAATGTTCTTCTGGCTCTGCTCCTCTCACTCTGCATCAGTTCCTAAAGGTCTTTCCAGTTAACCTGGAACTTCTCCAGTTTGTTATTCCTTTTAGCACAATAGTATTCCATCACAAGCATATACCAAAATTTGTTCAGCCATTCCCCAATTGAAGGACATACCCTCCTTTTCCAGTTTTTTGCCACCACAAAAAGCGCAGCTATAAATATTTTCGTACAAGTCTGTTTATCTATGATCTCTTTGGGGTACAAACCCAACAATGGTATGGCTGGATCAAAGGGCAGGCATTCTTTTATCGCTTTTTGGGCATAGTTCCAAATTGCCATCCAGAATGGTTGGATCAGTTCACAACTCCACCAGCAATACATTAATGTCCCAATTTTGCCAGATCCCCTCCAGCATTCATCACTCTCCCCTTCTTTCATTTTAGCCAATCTGCTAGGTATAAGGTGATACCTCAGAGTTGTTTTGATTTGCATTTCTCTAATTATTAGAGATTTAGAGCACTTTCTCATGTGCTTATTGATACTTTTGATTTCTTTACCTGAAAATTGCCTATTCATGTCTCTTGCCCATTAATCAATTGGGGAATGGCTTAATTTTTTAAATAATTGATTTGACTCCTTGTATATTTCAGTAATTAGACCCCTGTCAGAGTTTTTTGTTATAAAGATTTTTTCCCAATTTGTTGTTTCCCTTCTGATTTTGACTACATAGTTTTTGTTTGTACAAAACCTTTTTAGTTTAATATAATCAAAACCATTTAATTTACATTTTGTAATTTTCTCTAACTCTTGCTTGGTTTTAAATTCTTTCCTTTCCCAAAGATCTGACAAGTATATTATTCTGTGTTCACTTAACTTATTTATAGTTTCCCTCTTTATATTCAAGTCATTCACCCATTCTGAATTTATCTTGGTGTAGGGTATGAGATGTTGATCTAAACCTAATCTCTCCCATATTGTTTTCCAAATTTCCCATCAATTTTTGTCAAATAGTGGATTCATGTCCCAAAAGTTGGGCTCTTTGGGTTTATCATACACTGTCTTGCTGATGTCATTAACCCCACGTCTATTCCACTGATCCTCCCCTCTGTCTCTTAGCCAGTACCATATTGTTTTGATGACTGCTGCTTTATAGTATAGTTTAATATCTGGTACTGCTAGGCCCCCTTCCTTCACATTTTTTTTCATTATTTCCCTTGATATTCTTGATCTTTTGTTATTCCAAATGAAATTTGTTATAGTTTTTTCTAATTCAGTAAAGAAGTTTTTTGGTAGTTTGATAGGTATGGCGCTAAATAGGTAAATTAATTTGGGTAGAATGGTCATTTTTATTATGTTAGCTCTTCCAACCCATGAGCAACCAATGGCTTTCCAGTTGTTTAGATCCAGTTTTATTTATTTGGTAAGTGTTTTGTAGTTGTTTTCGTATGATTTCTGTGTTTGTTTTGGTAGATAGATTCCCAAGTATTTTATATTGTCTAGGGTAATTTTAAATGGTGTTTCTCTTTCTACCTCTTGCTGCTCCAATCTGTTGGAAATGTATAGAAATGCTGATGATTTATGTGCATTTATTTTGTATCCTGCAACTTTGCTAAAGTTGTTGATTATTTCTACAAGCTTCTTAGTTGATTCTCTAGGATTTTTTAAGTAGACCATCATAGCATCTGCAAAGAGTAATAGCTTGGTCTCCTCATTGCCTATTTTGATACCTTCAATTTCTTTTTCTTCTCTAATTGCTACTGCTAGTGTTTCTAGTACTATGTTGAATAGTAGAGGTAATAATGGATATCCTTGTTTCACACCTGATCTTATTGGGAAGGCTTCTAATTTATCTCCATTGCATATAATGCTTGTTGATGGTTTTAGGTATATACTGTTTATTATTTTTAGGAAAGGTCCTTCTATTCCTATACTTTTCAGTGTTTTCAATAGGAATGGATGCTGTATTTTGTCAAAGGCTTTTTTCAGCATCTATTGAGATAATCATGTGATTTTTGTTTGATAGACTATTGATATGGTCAATTATGTGGATGGTTTTCCTAATGTTGAACCATCCTTGCATTCCTGGTATAAATCCCACCTGATCATGGTGGATGATCTTCTTAATTACATGCTGGAGTCTCTTTGCTAGTATTCTATTTCAGATTTTTGCATCTATGTTCATTAGGGAGATTGGTCTGTAGTTTTCTTTCTCTGTTTTTGATCTCCCTGGCTTTGGAATCAGTACCATATTTGTGTCATAAAAGGAATTTGGTAGGACTCCTTCTTTGCTTATCATAGCAAATAATTTGTATAGTATTGGGATTAGTTGCTCTTTGAATGTCTGATAGAATTCACTTGTGAATCCATCAGACCCTGGCGATTTTTTCTTGGGGACTTCTTTGATGGCTTGTTCAATTTCTTTTTCTGATATAGGATTATTTAGGTATTCTATTTCTTCTGCTGTTAATATAGGCAGTTTATATTTTTGTAAATATTCATCCATATCTCCTAAATTGCTATATTTATTGCCATATAATTGGGCAAAATAGTTTTTAATGATTGCCTTAATTTCCCCTTCATTAGAGGTGAGGGTCTCCTTTTTCATCTTTGATACTGTCAATTTGGTTTTCTTCTTTCCTTTTTTTATTAGATTGACCAGTACTTTGTCTATTTTATCTGTTTTTTCAAAGTACCAGCTTCTAGTCTTATTTATTAATTCAATAGTTCTCTTACTTTCAATTTTATTGATTTCTCCCTTGATTTTTAGTATTTCTAATTTAGTTTTCATCTGGGGATTTTTAATTTGCTCGCTTTCTAATTTTTTAAGTTGCATGCCCAATTCATTAATCTCTGCCCTCCTTAATTTGTTAATATATGCACTCAAGGATATAAATTTCCCCCTGAGTACTGCCTTGGCTGCGTCCCACAGAGTTTGGTAGGATGTCTCATCATAGTCATTTTCTTCAATGAAATTGTTGATTGCTTCTATGAGTTCTTCTTTGACAAATTGGTTTTGGAGAATCATATTATTTAATTTCCAATTAGTTTTTGATTTGCCTGTCCAGGTGCCCTTACTAATTATTATTTTTATTGCATTATGATCTGAGAAGGTTACATTTATTATTTCTGCTCTTTTGCATTTGTTTGCAAAGATTCTATGCCCTATTACATGGTCAATCTTTGTGAATGTACCATGTGAAGCTGAAAAGAAGGTGTATTCCTTTTTGTCCCTATTTATTTTTCTCCACATGTCAATTAAATCTAATTTTTCTAGGACTTCATTCACCTCTCTTACCTCTTTCTTATTTATTTTTTGGTTTGATTTATCTAGATCTGACAGAGGAATATTTAGATCTCCCACTAGTATGGTTTTACTATCTATTTCTTTCTTGAGCTCTGCCAGTTTCTCCTTTATGAATTTGGGTGCTATGCCATTTGGTGCATACATATTGAGCAGTGTTATTTCCTCATTGTTTATACTGCCTTTGATCAGGATGTAATGACCTTCCCTGTCTTTTTTAATCATATCTATTTTTACTTTGGCTTTGTCAGAAATCACAATAGCCACTCCTGCCTTCTTTTTCTCATTTCATGCCCAAAAGATTTTGTTCAAGCCCCAAACCTTAAACTTGTGTATGTCCACCCGCCTCATATGTGTTTCTTGTAGACAACATATGGTGGGATTTTGGTTTCTAATCCACTCTCCTATTTGCTTCAGTTTTATGTGAGAGTTCATCCCATTCACATTCAGAGTTATAATTATCAGCTGTGCATTCACTGACATTTTTGTATTCTCCCCTATTCTTACCCCTTCTTCTTAAACTATTTCCTTTTTAACCAGTGGTTTGCTATTAAGCCACTATCCCTTATCCCCTCCCTTGATTGACTTCCCTTTCTACCCCCTCCCTTGTTATTCCCCTCTTTTTGTTTTGAAGGCCTAATAAATTCCCTCCCCCTTCTTCTCCCCTCCCTTTTTTGACCTCCCCTCTCCCCTGCTCCCCTTGGTTTATCCCTTCTTACTTTCTCAGTAGGGTTAGATAGAGTTTTATAACCCAATGGATAGTATAGCTACTCTTCCCTCTCCGGGTTGATTACACTGAGAGTAAGGTTTAAAAATTACCTCTTGTTGCTCTCTTCTTCTCCTTCTTATAATAGTATTTGTCCCCTCCCCATGCAATGCCCTCTTTTTGTGTAATAGATTATCCTATTTTTCTTATTCTCTCAAGTTTCTCCTGGTGTCCCCCACCATTCACCCTCCTCTTTCCCACCCCCCATATCATCTTAGACCATTTAGCACTCCACCCTCTCCCCATAAATCATTCTTCAGACCACTATAATAGTGAATACTTAATAGTGAATGGAGTTCACTACAGAGAATTATACATAGCATTTCTACACATAGGAATACAGATAATTAGATCTTACTGAGGCCATTAAAAAGGCAAATTTAAAAAATTGTGAGTTTTCTTTCTTTCTCCTCTGTTTCTTATTTACCTTTTCATGTTTCTCTCGATTTCTCTGGTTGGATATCAAACTTTCCATTTAGCCCTGGTCTTTTCTGCGCAAATACTGGGAAATCTTCAACGTTGTTGAATGCCCATACTTTCCCCTGGAAGTATATAGTCAATTTTGATGGGTAGTTGATCCGTGGTTGCAGGCCCAGCTCTCTTGCCTTTTTGAATATCATATTCCAAGCTTTGCGGTCTTTTAGCGTGGAGGCTGCCAGATCCTGTGTGATCCTGTTGTTGCTCCTTGATATTTGAATTGTCTCTTTCTGGCTTCTTGTAAGATTTTTTCTTTTACTTGGAAGCTCTTAAATTTGGCAATTATATTTCTGGGCGTTTTCTTATCTGGATCGAATGTCAATGGTGATCTATGGATCCTTTCAATGTCTATATTGCCCTCTTGTTGTAGGACTTCAGGGCAATTTTGCTGAATAATTTCTTTTATTATGGAGTCTAAATTTCTATTAATTTCTCCCTTTTCAGGGAGACCAATGATTCTCAAATTGTCTCTTCTAGACTGGTTTTCTTGGTCTTTCACTTTCTCATTGAGATATTTCATGTTTCCTTCTATTTTTTCAGTCTTTTGGCTTTGTTTTATTTGTTCTTGTTGTCTTGAGAGATCATTAGCTTCTAATTGATCAATTCTAGCCTTTAAGGACTGGTTTTTGGCTAAAATCTTTTGATTTTCCTTTTCAATCTGGTCATTTCTGGTCTTCAGTTGACTTGCCTCACTTTCCAATTGCGAGATTCTGCCTTTTAAACTGTTATTTTATTACCTGATTTCCTTTTGAGCCACTTCCCATTTCTCTGACCAAATCTTTTCCAACTTTCTCATCATCTCAGTTTTGAACATTTCAAGAGCTTGTGCCCAGTTTTGATTATCTTGGGATGGTTCAGATGTGATTGCTTGTTTTTTCTCCTCTTCTGATTGCTCGGTAGTCTGGATTTTCTCTGTGTAAAAGTTGTCGAGTGTTAAAGATTTCTTCTTGTTGTTGTTAATCTTTCTCTCTTTCTTCTGGACTTCTTGGATCTGGGTAGCCATTGTTAGCCCAGCAGCTTCTCAGCTTTATCCTCTCGCTCAGAGACTGTCTGCAGTGTTTTGGCTCCTGAGGTCTCAGGTCTGGTTTTTTCCAAGGTCAAGCCCCCTGGTGGACCCTCTTGCTTGATCCTCTGCAGGAGGCTCCTTTACAAGTCTCAGGGTGCTGCTTCCACAGTCGTATACCCGTCTGCACTGGTTCCCCACTCAGGGTTTCTGAGCCTTTGCTCCTGCCTGTGTCTGCCTCCACCCGCGTCTCCACCCGCGCCTACACTCTGTGTCTGCGCTCAGAATCTGTGTGCATTCCTCAGCTTTTTGGGGTCCTAAATCTTGCTGCTGTCAGGAACAGGCCCTGGAGCTGCCAATGAATCAATGGGTGCCCCAAACTTGCTCTATTTCTTTTGACCTGGCTTCTGCGCTGCAGGTGGTCTGTGGGGGGGGGGGGGTGGAGGAAGGGGTGGTTGCTCAGGCCGCGATTTAGTGAGAGCTGTTTCACCCCTTTATAGCATGGAAATGCCCCGATTCCACGTACCTTCCATGCTGCACCCTGTTGTGGGGTCCTTCCGTTAGACTGGGTTTGTTTTTATGCCCCCTTGAGAAGTCCTGTATGTTTCGTTGAGGAGAGGTTAAGCACTGCTTTTTACTCTGCTGCCATCTTAACCCAGAACCTTAGTTGCATTGTTTTTGTTTGTACAAAACCATTTTATTTTTTATTTATTTATTTATTTATTTATTTATTTTTAAACCCTTAATTTCTATGTATTGGCTCATAGGTGGAAGAGTGCTAAGGGTGGGCAGTGGGGGTCAAGTGACTTGCCCACGGTCACACATCTGGGAAGTGTCTGAGGCCGGACTTGAACCTAGGACTTCCCATCTCTAAGCCTGGCTCTCAATCCACTGAGCTACCCAGCTGCCCCCAAACCATTTTATTTTAATGTAATCAAAATTATTTATTTTACACGTTGTAATTTTTTTCTAACTCTTGTTTGGTTTTAAAATCTTTCCTTTCCTAGAGATCTGACTAGTATACTATTCTGTGATAACCTAATTTTCTTATAGTTTCCTTCTTTATATTCAAGTCATTCACTCACTCTGAATTTATCTTGGTATAGGGTGTAGGATGTTGATCTAAACCTAATCTCTCCCATATTGTTTTCCAATTTTCCCAGCCTTTTTTGTCAAATAGTGGATTTTTGTCTCCAAAGTTGGGCTCTTTAGGTTTGTCATAGACTGTCTTGCTGATATCACTTACCCCAAGTCCATTCCACCGATCCTCCCTTCTGTCTCTTAGCCAGTACCATATTGTTTTTTTTTCAAACATTTATTAATATTCATTTTTAACATGGTTACATGATTCATGCTCCTCCATTCCCCTTCGCCCCCCGCACTCCCCCCACCCATGGCCAATGCACATTTCCACTAGATTTGTCATGTGTCCTTGATCAAGATCAATTTCCAAATTGTTGGTAGTTGCATTGGTGTAGTAGTTTCGAGTCCACACCCTCAATCATGTCCACCCCGACCCATGCGTTCAAGCAGTTGTTTTTCTTATATGTTTCCTCTCCTGCAGTCTTTCCTCTGAATGTGGGTAGCATTATTTACCATAAATCCCTCAGAGCTGTCCTGGGTCATTGTATTGCTGCTGATACAGAGGTCCACTACATTCAATTTTACCACAGTATATCAGTCTCTGTGTACAATGTTCTTCTGGCTCTGCTCCTTTCGCTCTGCATCTGTTCCCGGAGGTCTCTCCAGTTCGCCTGGAACTCCTCCAGTTTATTATTCCTTTTAGCACAATAGTATTCCATCACCCGCATATACCACAGTTTGTTCAGCCATTCCCCAATTGAAGGACATACCTTCCTTTTCCAATTTGTTGCCACCACAAAAAGCGCAGCTATAAATATTTTCATACAAGTCTGTTCATCTATGATCTCTTTGGGGTACAAACAAAGCAATGGTATGGCTGGATCAAAGGGCAGGCATTCTTTTATAGCCCTTTGAGCATGATTCCAAATTGCCAGCCAGATCAGTTCACAGCTCCACCAGCAATGCATTAATGTCCCAATTTTGCCACATCCCCTCCAACATTCATTACTCTCCCCTTCTATCATTTTAGCCAATCTGCTAGGTGTCAGGTGATATCTCAGAGTTGTTTTGATTTGCATTTCTCAATTATTAGAGATTTAGAACACTTTCTCATGTGCTTATTGATACTTTTGATTTCTTTACCTGAAAATTGCCTATTCATGTCTCTTGCCCATTTATCAATTGTGGAATGGCTTGATTTTTTATACAATTGCTTTAACTCTTTGTATATTTGAGTAATTAGACCCCTGTCAGAGTTTTTCATTATAAAGATTTTTTCCAAATTTGTTGTTTCCCTTCTGATTTTGACTACATTTTGTACAAAAGCTTTTTAGTTTGATATAATCAAAACCATTTAATTTACATTTTGTAATTGTTTCTAACTCTTGCTTGGTTTTAAAATCTTTCCTTTCCCAGAGATCTGATAGGTATACTATTTTGTGTTCACTTAGCTTATTTATAGTTTCCCTCTTTATATTCAAGTCATTCACCCATTCTGAATTTATCTTGGTGTAGGGTGTGAGATGTTGATCTAGACCTAATCTCTCCCATATTGTTTTCCAAATTTCCCAGCAGTTTTTGTCAAATAGTGGATTCCTGTCCCAAAAGTTGGGCTCTTTGGGTTTATCATACACTGTCTTGCTGATGTCATTACCCCCAAGTCTATTCCATTGATCTTCCTCTCTATCTCTTAGCCAGTACCATATTGTTTTGATGAACACTGCTTTATAGTATAGTTTAATATCTGGTA